>NC_056735.1:177474326-177481826 GCF_019279795.1 Protopterus annectens | reverse complement strand
ATGCATGCCTCTTAGCAGTGCTTACTGATAACTCAAATTTTTTCTTCCAAGTAAACAGCAAGGAGTGATGACACAGAAAAAAAAAACATGTAAGCTTTATTAAATTCCCCCTTTAACAGGGACAGCCAGCTCGAGACAACCAGTCTACCAAGCAGGATCTTATAATCTCTTTTGACACTTCCCTGAAACATCCCACCAAGGAAGTCCCTAAGAAGAAAAAGTGCAAGAGGAGGCACTTGGACTCTCCACAAGAGTCAGTCACTGAGAATACAGACTTCAGTGAGGAGGACGGGTCCCTATGATCACCTCTAGAAGACGTCTCATTTGGAGACATCCTTGAGATCCTAAAATAGAAAGGTGGTTGGACTCACAACAACGCTTCACCTAAGGAGTCGGTATTTCTGGAGGACTTTGGAACTGGCCCTTTTACTTCCTGGGTTACGCCTCCTGCTGACGAGCTCATTGATTTGGTCTCTCAGTGGGCATGGAAGGAGCCTGATGCAGTGGAACCAATTTCCAAAAGGCCAGATAGGATTCTAGCTCCACCTGTGGGGAAAGAATTTTGGGCTAAAGGGTTGGCCGTGGATGCCATGGTCGTGGTGGTGGCGACCCATAAGGAGCTTACTGAACAGAGTTCCTCTATTCATCCCCCTAACAGGGAGTCTAGGCCGATGGACAGATTTTGGAAGAGTGTCTATGCTTCAGCGACATTTGCCTTTAGGTTGTTTAACTATCTGGCATATTTTAATAGGTTGCAAAAGGATTTAATCAAAGAACTTTCAACTTCCCTTTCAGGGACCATTTCTGCTGAGGCCCAATCTGTGGCTTCTCAGTTGACTAACCTCAAATCTAGCTTGAATTTGTCCAAGAGGCTCATTTCGCATGCAGCTGAAGGCACCTCAAGAGCAGTGGGTTCAGGCATATCTATTAGGAGGCATGCCTGGATGTGCTTATATGATTTTGAGGAGCCCTTCAAGTCTTTATTCATCAGTTCTCCCTTTGACTGCACTTTTTTGTTTGGCCCCAAGTTAAAGGGCACATTATTCAGGTGTGAGAAGGATGGAAAGACCCTCTCTGTAATGGGTATATGTTTTTTTCAACCCCTCAAAGATCTCTTTCTAGGAATCAATCAGGTGGTCAAAAGATCTGATTGAGGTAGTCCCAGGGCCCTTTCCAGGACAGATATGGAGAAAGTTCCCCTAGAGGCAGAGGGGTGAATTGTAATGGTCAGCAGTGCTCCCGCAGCAGGGGAGGCCTACAAAACAAGGGGTCCAGAGATTCTTTCGATAGGCCCTGTCAGCATTTCTGAAAGGAGGCTTGATAGTCAACCCCTGATTGCCTCCAGAGGTGGACAATCTGCATCAGAGAGCCTGGCTAGACATAAAAGATACTTGGGTGCAGAGAATTATTTCCAGAGGTTGTATTATACCCTTTTCCCTTCCACCCCCAACTCTACAAAAGATTTTCGACATTCCACCCAGTCAGAGGAAAGAACAGCATACAGATATGAAAGCTGCTAGAAATAAGAGTCATCCAAGAGATCACACCAAACCAGACAGAATCTGGAACTTACTTAAGATTGTTTTTAGTGCCCTAGAAAATGGGGCTGGAGACTAATTTTGGATCACAGCAACTTGAATAAGTCAAGTTTAACATGCAATGTTTCGGATGATCACTATTCAGTCCATTCTCCCTTTTCTGGGCAAGGATGACTGGATGTGCTAAACAGACCTTCAGAATGCATACTGTCAAAGAAAGATGAACAGACAGCCCAGAAGGTATTTATGCTTCCGGCTGGGAGCCAGTCATTATCCTTTCAGAGCTCTGCCCTTTGGATTCACCACAGTCCCCATGGTGTTTACCAAATGTATGGCAGCTCAGTTGAGACTGCAAGGATTCCAGGTGTTTCCATATCTAGATGACTGGCTCATTACCACCCCAACCAGACATCTGTTAATAAGGGCAATAAATCAGCTACTTCAGATTTGCTGTCATCTGGGGATAACCATAAATTACAAAAAGTTTCGACTACAGCCATCTCAAAACTTGGAATTCATAGGAGCAGTTTTCAACACAAAGTTAGTGATAGTCTGTACTCTTGAGAGAGGAAGAGAAGCTATCATGTTGCAGGTCAAGAAAATCATTTGCAGTACCAAAATTTCAGCCAATTGGTTCTTCATGCTCTAGGGTCAATATCAGCGGCAATAACCCTAGTCCCTCTAACCAGGTTTCATATGAGGATTCTTCAATGGATGCTATCAACAGAGTGGATTATTCTTTATCAGCATATGTCAGCACAAATAAGGATCAAACGGGCATGCAAGAGGGATTTCAGGTGGTGGATTCAATCAGATTGGGTCTTACGAGGCAGTCTATTCCTTCTCCCTCAGCCCAAGGCCATAGTGACCACTGGTGCTTCCCAGCTGGGGTGGGGAGGCGCTTTCTGGAGAAAACCATCCAAGGCACTTGGTCCCCCGAAGAGGCCAACTTGCATATCAGTGTGCTACAGATAAGAGCTGTGCTTTAAACATTGCAGGCCTTCCAGCATGCTCTCCCTTCAAGTGCATTTGCGATTCAAACAGACAACATGTCAGTAGTGTGGTAAATCAACAAACAAGGAAGAACCAGATCATACCCCTTGCATGGCAATGGGTGATCTCATCCCACTGCTTTCTCATAACAATGCACATTCCAGGAATGTCCAGTGTGATAGCAGACAAATTAAGCAGGTCCATTCTTCTACCTCACAAGTGGTCCTGCAAAAGGAAAGTGAAAGAAATTATTTTTAGACGATGGATTCAACCTTGCTGCGATCTTTTTTGCTTCTCTCCTAAACAACAAATGCACCAGCTACTTTGCCCTAATCCCTCAACAGTGGGAAACGTCAAGGGATGATCGAATTCACTTTCACTATTGGCCTCCCAGTCTGCTTTATGCCTATCCACCAATCCCATTAATTCTGTAGTTTCTACAGAAAGCTGACTGGTTGAAGAGCAAAGTCATCCTCATTGAACCTTACCAGCCTCAACAGATTTGGTTCCCCTTCCTTTGGCCTCATCTCCTTTTCAAACCTTTGATTCTTAATCCAATTCCAGACCTTCTGTCTCACCCGACAGACATGATTTACCCAGACATCACAAACCTGAAGCTTACAGCCTTTGTTTCTCCAATTCCCTTAATAGCCAGACAACTTATGCTCTCCTCACCAATCCCCCATATCCTTTTAACTTCCCATAAACTCGCAACACGAAAACTCCATTCAAGTAAATGGAAAAGATTTGTTTACTCGAAGGAATAAAATCATGCTGATCCTTCCTCAGCTCTGATACATACTTTTCAAATTCATATTTTCATATTGGATTTGAAGGTTCTTCAGAAGCCCTTGCTGATCTGTGCAAAGCATTTTTGAGTCGCTCTTCTTTTGAGACTACCGTTTAAAGATCCTACTCCACCATGGGATCTGAACTTGGTATTACAAGCATTAATACATTCCCCCTTTGAACCAGCAGGGAAATGTGACCTTAAGTTTCTTACTAAGACCATGCCCTTTTTAGTAGCCATTACTTCAGCTAGAAGAATTTCAAGCTTTGTCTTCAAAACCTCCCTATTTGATTTTTCATAGAGTTACTTTATAAACTAATACATCCTTTCTTCCCAAGGTGTGTCAGAATCCATTGTCAACCAGTCCATTAATTTACCAGAATGCTTTCCTAAATTTGCAAACAAAGGTGAATATATGAAAAACGTTAGGTACTTGTGCGCGAAGTGGTTTCCATACAAACGATGTGAAATAAATCCAAATGCAGTTCAGTATCAAAGTGTTCAGTCAAATACGAAACATGTCCTGTTAGTCCGTGTATAATAAACAACTTGGATTTACATTGGACATGTTTCATATTTGACTGAACACTTTGATACTGAACTGCATTTGGATTTATTTCACATCATTTGTATGGAAACCACTTCGCGCACAAGTACCTAACGTTTTTCTTATTCCGGACTTACTTTCAACTACATGGTATAAGTGCGTTAATCCGTTGGGCCGTTATCTTTTATGTTTAAAGGTGAATATATATTGCATTTACTGGACACTCACAGACAAGTACATTTCTATCTTCATAGGACAAAAGATGTCATAAAGACCAATTGTTTGTTTCCTTTTCAGATTTGAAATTGGGTAAACCAGTAGCAAAAGAAACTTTAGCCAGATGGCTGACTGACTGTAATTCATTTATCTATGACAAATTGGGTCTTACCTTAGCTAAACCTTTACGAGCCCATTCAGCTAGGTCCATCGCATCTACTTCAGTTTTTCTATCCAAGTTTTCCATGGACGATATTTGAAAAGCAGCAACTTGGGCATACTTTTATCACTCATTACAAACTAGATCAGGCCATGAGGGGTAGTGCATCTTTTGGTTCTGCTATGCTCAGGAATATCCTTCCTTAGAGTCCTCCTGGGGTTTTAGGTAGGTGGGGACTCTGTCCCAACAGTTGAGGATAGAACAAAAATCAGCATCATCAGATAAAGAAGTTGTGTACTTGACATAATGTTTCATCTGTGTTGTCCATTTTCATTCTTCCTCAACTTCCCGCCCACCAATTCCCCCCCCCCAATCCTTTGTTTCTACAGAATTCCTGCGGAATGAGATATTATAAGGACACCACTGTCCTTTGGATTAAGCTTCTGATATGGTCTCCTCTATAAAACACATACATTTTTGAAAGTATCTCTTTAAAGATGTATGTTAACAGATACTTTTCTGGTAAAATCAGCAAACAAGATCTGAGGTATATTAGGGGTTGGTACATTATGGGTAAGGGGGAAGCTCAAGAGCTTTTTGATTACCACAAGCTTTAGTAATGGCTAGGATCCGAACCCAACAGCTGAGAAACAATGAAAATGGACAACACAGATGGAACGTTATGGTCAGTACATACCTTCTTTTTTTTTTTCTTACACATTTTAAGTGCCTCATATGTTTCTGTGCCTAATTTGGACATGACTATATTTTAATTGAGCACTTTTATTGTTTATTATACTTTGTGTGGTTATTGTAAGCCCTTTTATTTACAGAACAAAACAAAACATGGACTCAAACTGAGGATCTATAACTACTAGTTGGCTATTAAAAATGTAGACACAACTAATGTATTATGTAAGTATTCTGCTAACTGTGAGAATTTTAGGAAAATTCTATTCACACTTTTAGATTGTGTTGGAATTCAGGAAGAGGTGATTTTCAGTCTGCTGTAGTCCAAATAAATTGAATGGTAGATTTTACTTCTTGCCAATTATCTGCCAGCTCTAAATGATCACAGCATTAAAGATCATCTCAGAATATGTCCATTAAGATGAACAAATATAATTTTTTGTTAATAATTATTTTTACAAACTTTTAGCAATAGTAATTTTATTTTTTTTTCGGTTAATAGCATATTTATGGAGATTTTATATTTTTTGATATTTTATTTAATTTTGCATGTGCTTGATCTTAGAAGACAAGTGGGGTCAGGCTTGGTTAGTACTTGGGTAGATTACTATACTTTTGAATTTCTTCTATTTAAGCTGTTGAGTCGCTGGCAACACTTTTTTTCTAACTTTCTGGTTGCCCACATGCTTTTGAAATAAAAACAAAATTTTTAATAAAAATGCTTCACTTTGAACAGACACCTAGTTGTACTTATTTTCCACCCATGACCTTATCTTAAGGAGTTTTTTGGGGGGGAGGGTAAGTAATGGATTATGCCATTAGATGCCCAAAATAGTGATCCTGTTTTCCATTGAAAGAGAGAAGGTGGCAAAAGCTTTGTTAGACATTTTCAGCAGGATAGATTTTCTTGGAGAAATATAGACAGATAGAGGTGCTATGTTGTCATAAGGTGGCATGTTTGTGGAAACATGGGGGGGTAAAGCATTTAAAGACTACCTCGTTTACCATCCTGTGACCAGTTGGTCCGGTAGACACACAGGACTCTACACTGAAGACCATTTGAGAGCATTTTTAGATGAGATTTTGAGGGAGTGGGACAATTACCTGTTCCATCTTCTGTCTCCATACAAGAAGGTGCCACAGTTTTTCCTAGAGTTTTCACCCTTTGAGTTGTTGCATCTTCCCAGGGTGAGGGGCCCCTGGATTTAATTTGTGATGAGTGGGATACTGGGTGTGATTCTCACAAGCTGTTTGTTGTGGAATATGTCCTAAACTTCAAGACTCTCCTTAGAGGGCTCATGTGAATGGCACAGAAGCACCTGGCACATACACAACAGCAGCCAGAGATGATCTCTCCACCAATGTGAAAATAAAGTAGGTATATTAACTGTGTGGTAGAACTACCAGGCAGGAGGTAGAAGCACAGAATCCACCATTTTAACATGAGAAAGTTCTGAAAGAGATAGAGAGGCCCTGGTATTCAATATCTGCAGGGAGTGCCAGATCGAACCAGTGGGGGGTTCTAGTTTTAGATTTGCTTGATGGACTTGGTCTTGCATCTCAGTGGATGAGGTAGCCCTCTTCCAGTAGCTGTCTCTTACCCGGGTTCTGGAAATATAAGCAGTATTACAGGAATGTGGAGATATGTTTACTGGTAAGCCACCATGTACCCATCTAGTGGATCAATATGTCTGAAAGAGTTAGGCAATCCCTGAGAGATATACTGCAGGACATGTTGGAACTTGGGGTAATCCAGGAGTCCCAGCAGTCCATGGTCCTTACCAGTGGTACTAGTACCAAAGAAAGATGGAATTACCAGGTTCTCTGTGGACTACAGGAAACTGAATATGCATACAGAGGTAATTGGACCAATAACACTTTACGGCAGCTGGATGGTGCCTAGTTTGTAAATACTGTTGATATGACCAAGAGTTACTGACGGGTACCCTTGACATCTGCAGCCAGGGAAAGACCAGCATCTGTGACACCATTTAGGTTGTACAAGTTTGCATACATGCCCTTTGGAGTCAAGAATGCCTCAGTGATTTTCTAGAGGATGGTAGGTTGCATCCTAGCAGGAGCAGGCAGTTTTGTCCTTGCTTACCAGGATGACATTGCCATCTTCATCCAGTTGTGGACAGAACATGTTCAACATGTCTGGGAATTATTGGACAGTCTGTAAAGAGCAGTGCTAACATTTAGGGCCAAGTGTCACATGGGTAGTCATATTATCTATGTCCTAGAGTGGGAGGTGAAAGGATTAGGCTAGACCCAGCCAAGACTGTAGCTATTCTAGCATGATCCACCACTACTGCCAAGAAAGGCGAGAAACCATTCTTATGGCCAGTGGGATAATACAGGAAACTTGTTCCTACTGTAATACAATGGCCACTTCTCTTATGTAATTTACAAGGTAAAATAGACCAAGTGAGGTTGTCTGAAATTCCACCATGTGAAAAGGCATTTTAAAATCTCAAGGAGTTCTTGAATGGACCCCCTGCACTAGCCACTTTTTATTATCGTCAAGAATTCCTTATACAGCTAGATGCTTGTAACTGTGGGGTGG
>NC_056735.1:177434326-177469326 GCF_019279795.1 Protopterus annectens | reverse complement strand
TGTGATGTATTTAGAAAGGATATTATCAATCAGTCTAGCAGAAGGATGGGTCATTGAAGACCTACCATCAATCAAGGCTCTCATCGGGGGGTTCCCAAGATCTTTGTGGATCTTGGGAATCCCGAACATAACTGGTACTTTTGGGAATGCGATGTCAGTAAAGTTATACGTGTCAACATCTATTTTACCTGCTAAGAACAGGTCCCTGTAGTACCCTCTATTTCTTTTGTGTAGGTGAGATTCATCTCATTGAGGGAAGATGGACTATATGCTGGAGAATCCAAGATAATGGCCATTTTTTCAACATATTTCCAATTATCCAGAATAACCAGTCCACCCCCTTTATCAGGCTTAATGACTCGAACAGGAAGTTGACTGAGGTGATTCAGAGCTTGGCTTTGCTCCTTAGTTATATTAAACAGAAGGATTATTGTTGTGTTTACCAGAGCTGAACAGATGTCTCAAATCAACTTCACATGCTTTTTCAAAGGTAAGTAACCCTGTATGGAGGGGTGGATTAAACACACTAGACAATTTTAACCGAGTGTGAGGGGCTTGATTTTCATTACTATAAATTACGTCAAGGTTGAGGCTTCTAACAAAAAATTTCAAGTCCATGATTGTTTCAGTTAAATTACAATGCCTGCTCGGAATGAATGTATTACCAAGACTCAGTAATTCAATCAGGTCAGGGTCAAGCATTATTTCTGAAAAATTACAAATTTTAAAGTCGCCTTTCGTGTTGGATAAAATTCGTGGATGGCTCTCTCCAGAGACATATTCGGGTGTGGGAGGGTTGAATGATAGATTCCCTTCCAATAAATCCAGAGAGCTTACACATTCTGCCCTCTTTTCTTGTTCTGAGGATATCTCTGTGGCTGTGGCCCTAAAAAATGATTGCTGTTCTTTCTTGATCTATTATTCTTAAAAGAGTCATTCGAATAATTATTCCTACCATTGTTGGAATTCTTTTCTTTTAGTCTATTACTACGTCTTATTCCGTTGCGTGGACCTTCTCCAGTGTCTTCCCTTATGAAATCATCGTCTGAAAATACACCCTGGTCATTTAGGGCTGGAGGGTCTACTGTAGAATCTCTGGTGGAAGCCTCCCTTGACTTAGAAACTTGTAGTTTGGGATAGGCTTGATTTTGTTGATATACTATTCTATCCCTTGTCAGTTTCTTAGATTTATTCTGTTTTAGTTTCAATAGCAAAGAATCTATACTGTTGAAAATACCATTGTAGTCATATTTATAGTGTAGAAAGTCAATATCAGATTTAATGACTTCATCCAATATATTAATCTCAGTTGTGAGTTTATTAATATTAATTTGGTAGTGTTTGATAAATAGTTCCAACAATTGTATGCCCTGTTGTTGGAACAAATCATTAAGGTCAGTGAACAACCCTGAATCGTTGACAAGTCCTGAAGGTGAAAAAGCACTACGTAAACCCTTTGGAATGATGTTTTCATTAATGCATTGTTGGAAGTAAGAAACTTCCAGTTGTAACTTTTTTACTTTCAATAATTTCAAATCCAACAATTTCAAATTATTCATAATAGTGTCCTTAAAGTCATTTGTTGCTCCCATAGCCGGTTGCTCCGCAAAGTCATTTTGCGAAAAAGCAAAAGGTTCTAAGTTGCTGATCCATTCAGAAATAAGCGGAACTCCAATAAGCCCTGGGTTGCCTGATCTAGTGTGCCCGTTGTCACCAAGGTCGATGGGCGTGGTGTGAGGGCATTGAGCATTAGGTATAGATCCATCACCTAATGATACAGTTGATGCAAACAGCACATTCGTGCCTGATTGAATATTCCTTGGGACTGGTTGACTGGGAGGTTGAGTTCTGACAGCATTCCCTCTGTCAAGGCAGTCCATTCGTGAATGCAAAGAGTCCAACCTTTGCGATAAATCCAGCAGTAGTGCTCGAACATCCAGGTCAGCTGGAGGTGTCCTGGAACCTACTGTTCCAAAAATATTCGGTGTGCTAGGACTGCTTGGGCCCCCTGTAGCCATACCACAAGAGAAACTGTTGAAGTGAAGCGAAACAATCAAACACAAAAACAGGAGGTGAAGCAGTCGAGAATAGCACCAAAACACCTAGTCCAATAATTTGTTGAACGCAGCTTTATTAAAATCCAGTAGCATTTTCGCTGCTAAAAAACAATTGCAGCTTCTTCAGAACAAACAAAAAAGTGAATACATGCCAAATATTTAGGAAATGAGGTGTGGCATTGACGTCACTTCCTCTAGTGCGCTAATTCACTTTAAACCCACAATCAGCGAGATAAAATCTGGCGTTTACATCAACCTGAAAATAAAGAACATAAAATTACAAACACAATGTTACAACCCTCATATTAAAATGAAATCTACTTTAGATTCAAATAAATTATAAAATTAAAAGTTGTCAAGTATTGTGAATATAAATATATTCTAACTTACAACTAGTATAGAAACACTTCTTTTATGACTTGAAATCTTTCACTGATCACACTAAAAGATTATCAACTTGACTAATAATGTGTACATATTAATTAAATGTTATAAAAATTATAAAAATTATAAGAAATTAATATGTACACGTGTTTCTATACTAGTTGTAAGTATGTAAGTTGTAAGATTTTATCTCGCTGATTGTGGGTTTAAAGTGAATTAGCGCACTAGAGGAAGTGACGTCAATGCCACACCTCCGATTTCCTTTTAAATATTTGGTGCTAACATTCACTTTTTTGTTTGTTCTGAAGAAGCTGCAATTGTTTTTTAGCAGCGAAAACGCTACTGGATTTTAATAAAGCTGCATTCAACAAATTATCGGACTAGGTGTTTTGGTGCTATTCTCGACTGCTTCACCTCCTGTTTTTGTGTTTGATTATTTCATTATATATATATATATATATATATATATATATATTTATATATATATATATATATATATATATATATATATATACATATACACACACACAGGCCATACACTGAGAGGTGGCAGTGCTATCATGCTAGATAGAGCTGGAATTATGCTAGGTAGAAAACTGGAGAACGCTGGAATTGTGTGTGTGTGAAAATCTGTTTAAAATGCAGTTGTCTTGGATAAGGATTACTGAGAAACACTGTGATTCACAGAGAACATGTTGAGAAAAGGATATGTGGTACTAGGTTAGACAATCTCCTGTTTATAGCAAGTGTACAGTCCTAGTCCAAGTGTAGATTTGGTACCCATACCCAGGTTAACAGTGCATATTTTCTTTATTCTGTAAGGGTCAGGTTCCATTTGGCAAATTGGTTATTGAATCAGATTTGTGGCAGCTTTCTTTTTTACTTTAACCTGTTGGATACCATTGATGTGACTAAAGAGACATTCCCTCTGGTGGCCAGTAGATGTCTTTGGGACAGTGGAGCAAATAAAATGACTGTACCACAGGTGGCACACCTGTTAGCAGTGGTGGGATTTGAAACTCTATCAGTGCCAGTTGTCAGTCATGTATTGGTGGGAGTGACTGGTCATCTGTGCAGTGGGGTTTAGGAGCCCTTGAAAATTGCTGAGGCTGTTTTGCTTTGGAGAAAAGGTAGAAACAGAATAGGTATTATATTTTAATGTTATTGACAGTGAAGTTTATTTGAGCAACATAGACTTGTTTACTACACTCTAAGTAATATGCAAAACAAAATGAAAACTCCAGCAAAGCTAGAACTTCCACTGAGTGACCTCCCAAACCTCTTGTATCAGAGGCACATGGGATATATGCAAATGACCCTTATAAACATCAGGTGTTTCAACTAACTGGCGATTCTGAATGCCTATGACTTGTTTAGTTTTAATGGACAATTTCAAGCCAATAATGCCAAACCCCACTAGGTGTGGATATGCATATTTTGGCCTTGTTATGAAATCGTCAGTACAGCACAAGCAGAGTGTTTGACTAAGCATAAGAAACAGAGGGCTGTTATACCCAGCTGATGTCTATTATCATTAGCTAGTTCAAAATCGCCAGTTAGCTGAAACACCTGATGTTCATAAGGGTCATTTGCATATATCCCATGTGCCTCTGATACAAGAGGTTTGGGAGGTCACTCAGTGGAAGTTCTAGCTTTGCTGGAGTTTTCATTTTGTTTTTACTGATTTGGTTTTTCAGTGACCTTCTCACTTATTGTTACACTCAAGTAATATGGAAAACAATGGGAATAAAGCGATGAAGATCCTTTAAGACCAACAGTGTGCGGTATGCTTAAGTTTCAAGTACAGCAAATGTTTGTACTGAAAAAAAAAAGTTGAGACTATGTGGACTGAACTTAGTTGTGTTGGTGGTTGTGGGGGGTGTGGTTACTGAAGAAGTGACACTTAATGTTTTAGTCCACTGGCACTCTTGACCTTACTGAGAGGTCCCCCAAAGTACATAATCTTGCTGGGAATTCATACTCTGCATTGACCTTGCTGTAGCACCAAGAGTTTAATTTAAATAGACTACAAACATTTTTAATCCTGCTGTCAACCCCTGGCACCAATAATTCTGATGTGATTTCTAATGGTACCCTTACCTCTGCTGGCCCTTCTAAGTCTTTTAATCCCGCCCAGTTCTTGGTGTTCATTTAATCTTGCGAAATCCTATGTTGTTTTGTTTTGGGGAGCCTTTAGTTTAGCGTTATGTCCCCTGACTGTTACAACATTAAATTTACAGAGACATCTCAGCTGTTAATTTGGCTGAAGCTTATTTATTTCTGATAATCCTGCTGTTGATTTTCTGAATTTATTGTATCTGTTGTGCTGTTACTGTTAATAATTCCAGTCATTCCTCATTTGCTTCTCCCACTGGGGGTCTTCTGTAAACCCTTGGAAAACTTCTGGGGCCGTATCATTTTGTTAATCCTGCTGAGGATCTTGAAACTTTATTTTTGGTGGTGGTGGGGATGAAGATGTGTTTTAATTCTTTTTTGATGATCTTTTGTTAAGTCTGTAAATAGAAGTCTGGCTTAGTCCATTTTACAGCTGACTTCTACAGTAATTAAATACTGATTTCCAGCATAAATTCTGGCCTGAATAAAGAGATTGCGGTGATCTAGATGTCATTCTGTATTTTGACTACTATGAGCAGAGGTCAGTGTACAAGCATTCTTTCTGTTGGCTTTAAGAAGACATTTGATACTGTATCTCAAGCCTTGCTGCTTGTCTGACTAGCCCAGTGTAGATTAATAAGACATGATCTCAGTTGGGTTGGCTCTGCAGTTATCCAATGGGGTTATGCTTTAAAGAAAGCTCCCTGACATTGTTGCAGCTGTGAGGGCAGTGACAACTGGTTTACCCTAAGGTTATGTACCCCTCCTTTTCTGACTTTTCATATATGAGATGAGATGATACTGTAGTGGGCTTCTAATTACTCAGTATATGGACAGTATTGATTTGTCGTGCTCTGACTCCATTGACTAACTGTATTGGCAACTACACTATTCCCTTCATATGTTAGAAAAAATGGATCTTAGCTCCTTACTTTGTAGTGCCTCAAAGACCAAGGTTCTGTGTGATAGCAAGAATTTGCATAGCCACAAGGTGCCCCCTACTTGCTATCTAGTTTCCTTCTGGTGCACCCATTAAACAGTGGAAGTCTTTCTTATACCTGGACTTTCTTGTTCACAAGGGAATATTCCCTGACAAATCTCTATTTCCAAAGTGGGAACAACTGTGCTGTCTCAAGCTTCTCTCACTTGCACTTCTAAAATCACAACTGTCATTGCAGTTGTTCTCCTGTTGTTCCAGTATGGCAGATGCATCTTAAATCAATCAGACAGACATTGATAAATGGAAATTTGTATATAAAAGGATTTCAAGAATCATTTTGAGGGCAGTCTTTAATACCCATCGCTGTGTCTTATTGTGACATCTTGACTGGCTGACTCTAAATAAAAAGTGAGCTGTACTCATCTTTCTTGTATTTTTCCTTGTCTGGTCTAGTAAACCTAATTTAGCTAATTAATCTTTTCATTTGATATTATACCTCTCTTGGATCTTGTATACCTACGGTGCCTCACTTCTTTGTACCCCCACCACCCACAAAGTTAGGGGCTGTAGGGTTACCACCTGTCCCACTTTGAGAGGGACAGTGCCTCTTTGGGCAGTTGTGTCCTGACAAAAAAATATTAAAAAGGGCAAATGTCCTGAGATTGTAGGACATAATTATGTCCCATATTTTATGTAATAGTTGCATAAAATAGTTATTTCTGTATCTAAAATACCTAAATGTTACAAGAAACATAAGCAACTAAACTGCTACAAGAATAAGCTTTTATTTAGGAAAAAAAGTTAAGTTCTATCCTTTGTACTGACCGTGGGTATGTGTCGGCCTGTAAAATCTGTGTGCCCCAAAAATGTCCCACTTTGGCCATTTGAAAAGGTGGCAACCCTAAGGGGCTGTAGCTTCTCTTGTACAGTAGCCACATTGTGGAATTTCTTGCCCAGAAAAAAATGGAGATCTGAGTGACACATATAGCATGAAAATATCATTTATGAACTCACTTCTCATCCGAAAACAGCTGAGTAAATTGCCAGCCAGTGTAGTATCTACCTACACAACTCAATATCTTGTGCTAAATACTCCATTCCTATTATGGACACTCTTAGTTAATGCTTGAAAACTTATGTTTGTAATATATTTGTATAACTGTCTACTTATGTTCCAATGCTATTGAAAACTGTTTTACTGGTATTTATGTGTTTTTAATTATACTTTTTCTCTGTAAGAATTTAACTGCTCTCATCTCTGCAGATATTGGGCCTTGTGTTAAGTGGGACTACCAAGCTAACAAATTTCAAATAAATAAGTAAAATCTGGGTAGAGCTTCTTTGCTGTAGAGATCTAGGGAGATGCATTTTATAAGTAAGACACATAAATAGGCAATCTGTAAGAATCATATTGAAGGTCATTGTCACAGTATAATACTATGGAAACTACACACACGTATGTATATTTTCCCTGTGGTACAACCAAAATGGATCTGTGGCATAATATCGAACATACTAATGTTAAAATGCCAAAAGATTGATCCAGAAGATTGAAATCCAAAATATCCAAAACAAAAAAAAAATTTTTTTTATGCAGGGAGAATAAGCCTCCCCTACACTCCCACTTACCCTACTAATTATGCATACCAACTCCAAGATTACAGTACAGCAGGGAAGGACAAAATCCTACTCCCCACCCTGCTGTGACCCATGCCTATCAACTGTCATAAAATCCAGTAGTTTTCTAACAAAACACTGATAATTAAATTCCTGAAATAATGACCAACACACGAGTTTCATACAAACTGTTCATCAGACAATGTAAGTTAATACAAAGTCTGTTTTATGTGGACTTTCTAAGTTTAAAAACATTTAAATTATTCTCCAGAATTAACACCATTCTGCCCCATTATTTTTTAATTAGCCCAGAATTCTTTTACTAAGAGGCAGAAACAACTACTGTGAAATCCCACAACCCAGCTACTTTTTTTACTAAGAGGCAGAAACAACTACTGTGAAATCCCACAACCCAGCTACTGTCATCTTTTGAAACTTGAGATTTTGATATAAAATGCCAGTAGCAGTTGGGTTTGACATTACTAATATTCAATCAAATGAATGGTACCCATGGAAAATACATACATATGTATATTTTTGGACCATCCCTATACTGTAATTGAGACCTTTCCCTTTTTAACCTATGTATTCCTCCCCTTTCAATGCATCAGGTGAGGTAGGAGGCAAGAGATGGTGATTACAACTGTCACATATCAGATAACTAGTGCATTTTATTCATTCTTTTTCCTTTGTTCATTTAAATGTTGAGACAGGTAACTCACATTCTTTGTTTTTGATATACCTGATAACTACACTTTTCATATAGGAATTAAATATGTTTGACTCATGAAAATTTCAACCTGTTAATTTCTCCAGGAACAACATTCTTAGGTGTTAAACTACTTTCTGATTAAATGGTACAATTATGTGCAATACAGAGCACATAATAAGTGTATAATTAATTAAATCCTGTAATACACAAAATTATACCATATTTGGCTAATTCTGATTTTTGTATTTTCCACAATCACTATCTTTGCCATTGGAGTGTCATTTTCAGATTTGTCTAAAAGTTTGTCAGTTTAGGCCAGAATTATAGTTGATCACTGAAGCCTTTGACTTCCTTAGAACACTATTGATCTCTTTATCATGAACTGTATAAAGGATGGGGAAATGGACTTCCTGTAGTGCCTTGTAATTGGTTTCCTTGCTGTTGCTAAAAGGCAGCAAAGAGTTAAGTATTGGTATTGGTATCCGAGCCAGATGAAGGTCCTATGGGGCCCTAGGCAGGGTACCAACTCAGCAGGGTCAGTCATTTTAAGACATCCCCAAGCCCTAACAATTATAGCCATATTTTTGAGTGCATCCTTCTGGGATGTCTGTGTTTAAAAATTAGTAGTAGTGGTAGTAGTAGTAGTAGTAGTAGTAACCAAAGTCACATTTCAGGTTTTCTTCACACACAAACAGAATAATCAAAGTATTCCAACTTATTCACTCTCACGTGCACACTAGTCCTGCAAAGCCAGATTAAAGATTGTTTAAAAATGACCAGATAAGAGAATATGGTACTTCCATTTATTTATTTATTTCAGTTTGATGACCAGGGAGGTACACTGGGCTCAAGAGACCATTTTCAGTGGAGGCCCGGAGAGAAAAGCTCCACATTATAGGTTCATAGGTAGGTACTAGGCCATCAGCACAAGGGCCTACGTAAGCCTAGCCAACAAAGTTCCCTGGCTTACGCCACCCAAGAAAGTTCTTTTCCTGTGCAACTGTAGAGCAAAGACACAGAAGTGATCTCCAGGGTGCATTTCCTATTTCCCATCCACTCATAAATTTTCTTGAAGAGTGCTAATGAAGAATTTTGCTTGACATAGATGGGTAGCCTGTTCCAGAGTATGGGAAGTCTCTGGGACAGGAATCTTTCCCTCCAGCATGTCCTGTTTCTTGTGGTGACAAGGTTTAGGTGCCTAGAGCGTGTAGCTTGGAGGGATTGGGATTTCTTTAGGTGTAGCATGTCCAACAGCTCTGGGTTTGACATAGCTTCTTTATATGTTAGGCAGAGATCACCTCGGAGTAGGCGATATGCTACGGAGTAAAGCTGGAGTTTTTTGAGACTGTCAGTGTAGGGCATTTGTTTGAGGCCAGTAATCCTCTTTGTGACGTACTTCTGTGGCCTTTCAGCTGCTGCAGATGTCTTGTGAGGTGCATTCCAAAAGGGGCGTTGTACTCTATAATGGGTCTTAAGAGTGTCGAGTAGAGGGGAACAATGACATCTTTTTTCCTGGATGAGAACCCCTTTATGATTAGGTGTGCCACGTATAAGGACTTCCTGACTACTGTGGCGATGTGACTATCAAAGGAGAGACTACTGTCCACTTGGGTCCCAAGGTCTCTTATCACACATTCGGTGTTAAGTAAATTGCTGCCTATGTGGTAGTACAGAGTTTTTACCAAAGGGGATGACACTGCACTTTTTGGCATTGAGCTTGAGGCCATGGCTCTGACACCAGGCATCTGTCTCAGCGAGGCCCTTATGTAGGATATCCACATAATTTGGGGACTTGACTATGGCTCCTAGTTTGCAGTCATCTGTGAACTTCGTTAGCCAGAGGCCTTCTGTGTTAGCCTGTACTTCAGAGAAGTAGATACCAAACAGGAGAGGTCCCAGGACGGAACCCTGTGGTACTTCACTTGTCACTGCTTTGAGGTCAGATTTGGAGTTTGAAACTTTTACAGTGTGGGTTCTGTCAGTTAGCCAGTTGGCAACCCATCATGTGACGTAGGGATTTATACCTAGTTTAGTGAGTTTAGCTATAATTCCAGAATGGGAGATGGTGTAGAATGCCTTGGCAAGGTCAAGATAGGCTGTGCATGAACCACCTTACCCTCATCTATGGCTTTTGTGACTGCCTCAAAGAAGTCGATCAGGTTCAGGAGGCATGATCTGCCTTTCACAAACACGAACTGGATGGGATCCAGAGTTTGGAGGTCACCAATGTTTTTGTTTGAGTTCCATGATGATATGTTCCATGGCCTTGCAGACCAGGCTCGTCAGGCTAATAAGTCGATAGTTCCCGGGATCAGTGGTGGCTCCCCCTTTGTGGAGTGGGGTAACTGTTGTTGTGTGCCATTCAGTGGGCACAAAGCCTGATGTGATGCTATTATTGAGCATGGTGCTTAAGTGGGGAGCCAGTTCGTTCTAAAGTTCGTGTAAAACGCAGCCTGGGATGTTGTCCAGTCCCATGGATGCTGTGTTTTTGGCTTTATTGAGTGCAGCTTTTACCTGTATAGTTGTGATTACAGGGACTCTGCATTCTTCCTTTATAGATATGGGCCCTGTAGGGGGTGAGGGGAGGGGTAAAGTTAGCACTGAACCGATCTGCCAGGATGTTGGCAATATCAGTTGGTTCTGTAATTTTCCTGCTGTAACTCAGAGCAGATCTGGGTGTTGCCATCGAGATTCTTGACATAGCTATAGAATGCTTTGTGGTTGTCCTTAGAATTAGTGGTGATTTTGTTTTTGTAGCTAGCTTTGGAGGATCTTATAAGGGATCTCATTTTCTTACTGAGGCTGACCAGGGAGCTCCTCCACTCATGGGATTTTACTCTCTTTTGCAACAGTTTCTTCCTTCTGTTGTACTGTTTGGGATAGCACGATCCATGCACTTGTGTAAGTGCTTATAGAGTGCATTTGTGTAGGATTCAGCAGTTGTAACTGTATTGTCCATCTGCATGGGTGTCATGAAGTTCACCACTTTTGTCTTAAGAAGCATGAAGTTGGGTTTGGAGAAATTGTTTACCGTGGTTTCCTTAATGGGGGATGGGGGCTGGATGTGTATATCAAGGGTGATTAGCTTATGGTCGGATCGGACCAACGAGGAGTTGACTTTAGGTGTGGATCACCAGTCACTCATGTTGGAAATTACTACGTCTGGGTTATTGTTGCCCCTGGTGGGAGTGTGGATATGTTGATCCAGGGCATTGGAGTTTATGAATTCCAGAAAGCATTGAGCTAAGGAGTTGGTACACGAGTAGTTTTCCCAGTTAATGGTGGGGTAGTTGAAGTCGCCCATTATTAGGGTGTTTGGTTGAACCCTAATATTTTCCGGCACATCAAGAAAAAAGGAGTGGGAATCCTGGGGCATGGTGGGGGCACAGTGTACATCTCTTATTGTAATGAAGAAGTAAATTGCATGTACTTTATTGTTAGCTTTGGATGAACTACATTAAATTGTATAAAGAAATATAAATTAACTGATAACATATGCTAGGTCAATATGTACAATATCTGCAGAAGTAAAAATAATTTGAAAGAGAAGTATTACCAATGCAGAGGTTGCTGCTGGCAAGCAACTTTGCATTTCAGTTCTCCACCTACAAATGCAGTGCCTACTGCCCTCTAGAAATAAATTGCGTATGTTGCTTTAAAAAAATTATGTGCTGGTAATATTGCCACATTTCCTGAACTAAATAAACTATGCAATAGGGGGTGGCTACAAACAATGCCAACAGGCTCACAGTCACTAGGCATTCAGTCCAACAGACCATTAAGGAGCTTAGCCTAAATTCCCAATTGCTCCAAACTACTCTCTGGTTAAGTGACTTGCTCAGTGTCAGCACTATGAAAATAAACCTGGAAGGATTCAAACCGTGCACCCTTGCCACAGGAAACTGCTCACTAACAAGTTGGAGCTTTAGTCCTCTGTACTAACTCCAAGAGTAACAATTTTTAACTAAATGCAGAAATCCTTTACAATCTGATCTTGTAGAGAGGACTGTATCACAATAATATACAACAATGACTACGTAATAGATGCTAAAGATAAGCTTGTGATCATCACTCCAAATATTGCAGACTATGTGATCTGATTGTTGGAGGCTGTGAAGAAGGTACTGCAAAAATATATTACTAAAATGCTACATAGTTGGACTATACTATGTAGTCCATGCCTATTAATGAATAAATTCATTCTTTATTGCAATGAATAAAGAAAAACAGTTAGGGCGGCGTAGTGTTGCAGCAGTTGCATTGTTGCCTCACAGCGAGGTTCTCCGGTTCAGTTCTCGGCTGGAGTCCCTTCTGTGAGGAGTCTGATTGTCCTTCCTGCATTCGTGTGGGTTTCCTCAGGGTGCTCCGGTTTCCTCCCACGTTCATAGGTTCATACTAGGCTATCTGCCCTAGGGCATTTATAAGCCTAGCCAGAATGTGTTTGACTTTCGCCACCCATTTTAAATTTATTTTGCTATGCCCTTTTTCGAGGTTAGTATACTGTGCCTCTGTCTAACAGTGACACAGAAGTGATACCCGGGGTAAACCTACGATCTCCCATCCACTCAAGATTCCTCTTGAAGAGAGTCAATGAGGTAACCTGGACTGGGATTTTATTCCAGAGTGAAGGGAGCCTCTGGGTTATGAATCTGTCCCTCCAGCATGTCCTATTTATTTCAATGCTGAGGTTCAAGTCTCGAGCGTGTGGCTCGATGGGATTTGATTTTCTGAGGTGCAGCATGTCCATTAATTCCGGGTTGGACATGGCTTTATACGCCAGGCACAGATCGCCTCTGAACAGGCGGTATGCCACTGAGTAGAGCTAGAGTTTCTTTAACCGGCAGCATATGGCATCTGTTTGAGCCCTTTGATCCTCTTGGTGAGGTACTTTTGGGGTCTTTCCAGTTGCTGCAGGTGTCTGGTAAGGTACATCCAAAAGGGGCATTGTACTCCATTATGGGCCTGATGAGGGATGAGTAAAGAGGCACGATGACCTCCCTGATCTAGATGTGAATCCCTTCATGATTAGGTGGGCTATATAAAATGTTTTTCTAACCACTTTGGCCACGTGGTTGTCAAATGAGAGATTGTTATCAACTTGGGTCCCCAGGTCCCTAATTCCTTTTGTACTTAATGGATTACCACCTATGTGGTAATTTGTGGGCACTTTGTTTTGCCAAAGGGGATGACTATACACTTTTTGGCATTTAGCTTGAGGCCATGGCTCTGGCACCAGTTGTCTGTTTCTATGAGGCCCTTTTGGAGGATGCTTGTGTCAGCTGGAGAGTCGATTATGGCGCCCAGTTTGCAGTCATCTGCGAACTTGGTCAGCCACAGTCCTTCCGTGTTGGCCTGTACCACCGAGAAATATATACCGAACAAGAGAGGTCCCAGGACTGAGCCTTGTGGGACACCACTTGTAACTGGTTTGAGTCTGACATGGCTCCAGCAATTCTAACCATGTGGGTTCTGTCCTTGAGCCAGTTTGCAATCCATCTAGTGACATAGGGGTTTATATTTAAGCTGGTGAGCTTATCTATAATGCCCAAGTGGGGTATTGTATCGAAGGGTTTTGCGAGGTCCAGGTAGGCTGTGTGGACCACCTTCCCCTCGTCAATGGCCTTGGTGACTGTTTCAAAGAAATCAACCAGGTTTGAGGCAGGCTCTGCCCTTAACAAAGCCGAACTGGGTAGGATCCAGTGTCTGTAGGTCCCCAATATCTTTATTTATAAGGTCCATGATGATCCTTTCCATAGCTTTGCAGACCAAGCTAGTCAGGCTTATGGGGCGATAGTTTCCAGGATCCGTTGAGGCACCACCTTTATGGAGAGGGACCACTGTTGCTGTACGCCACTCTTTGGGCACATATCCTGTAGTAAGGCTGAGATTGAACAGTAGTTTTATGTTTGGGTTTAGCTCTTCTTGGAGTTCATGTAGGACGCAGCCCGGGACACCGTCTGGTCCCATTGATGCTGTGTTTTTGCTTTGGAGGAGGCTCTTACCTGAGCATCTGAGATGTCAGGGGCAGCACTCTGCTGGGATAGATATTTGCCCTTTGGTGGGGAGAAGTTTGTGCTGAACCTGTCAGCTAGGATGTTGGCAATGTCTGTGGGTTCAGTGTATTTTTTGTCATTTTGGACTAATTCTGAGCATATCTGGGAATTAACACCAAGGTTCCTAACATAACTAAAGAAAGCCTTGTGATTATCCTTGGTGTCCTGTGCAATTTTTCTCTCGAAGCTGACCTTAGACGATTTTATGAGTGCCCGTAGTTTTTTGCTAATACTGATCAGTGATGCCTTCCCTTTTTGGGATTTTGCTCTATCATTTAGTAGCTTCCTCCTTCTATTGTATAGTTTGTTTATGGCTGGGGTCCACCAGACAGGACGTCTGCCTTTGGAGGATTGGGTCTTGGTTTTATTTGGGATCGCATGATCCATGCATTCCTGAAGGTGTTCATAGAATGCGTTTATAAAGGAGTCTGCGGTCTGGGCCGTATTTTCCACAAGCCCGGGGGCTTTGAAGGATTCCACCTCGGTTTTAAAGAGTGTGAAATTTGCTTTAGAGAAGTTTTTCGCTGTGGTTTTCTGGGCAGGGGGTGGGGTCGGGATGTGAATATCCAGTGAGATTAGTTTATGGTCTGATCTTACCAGTGAGGGATACACTTCTGGTCTGGAGCATAGAGTCCCCATGTTGGTGATGATCAGGTCCAGTATGTTTTCCTCTTGTGGGAGTGGTAAATGTTGTTCCATAGCATTTGAGTTTATAAATTCTAGGAACCTTTGGGCTAGGGTGTTGGAGCTAGAGTAATGCTCCCAGTCTATGTTTGGGTAGTTGAAGTCGCCCAATATAATGGTGTTTGGGGAGACCTTCATATTTTCCAGTGTTCTCAGGAAGGCCGAGTGGGGTTCCTGGGTTTGGGAGGGTGGTCTGTAGCAGGCTATAAACTGGAAGGCAGTTTTACCCACTGTTAGTTGCACATGGATAGTCTCTGATGCTTCGTGCTTTGCCACCAACCTGGAGGTGTGGGCATCTGATGAATATCGATACTCCCCCTCCTTTTGTGGTTCGGTCCAAGTTTTGGGGCCGAAAAGCATGGTATGGGGTATAACCTGGTAGTGCTGGGGTGCTCTCGGGAGCCCTGAACCAGGTTTCTGTTACTGCACAGATATCGATGTTCTCCATGCTAAGGAGAGTTTCGAGTACGTGCATCTTGAGGTTTAGACTTCTGGCGTTGAGTAGCATTACTCTTAGTTTCTTATCCCTTGTGATACCTTTGGAGGTGGGTTTGTCTTTTGTGCCTTGCCTAAAAAGGCACTATGGGGTAGCAAGAGCCTTTGCCAATATCCAAAGCCCAGGGTGACAGGTGCAAGCCATCCCTAGCGAAGCATCGTGGCTTGTCGAGCATATCATCCCAAGCTGACAGGCATTGGATCCCCTTTGAATGACACCAGTACTTAAGCCAATTGTTGAAATTGATCATCTTATCTTCATATTGTGGCATCATCCTTGGTGAGGGTAAGATGCTACTCAAGGTCAGGGTCATACCGGCCTGGACTACATGCTCAGAGAGCTCCTTTATGTCTCTTTTCATGTAGTCCAGGGAGGTACGTCTCAGGTCATTCACACCAGCATGGACAATGACCGAGTCATATTTGTACTTGCCTTGGAGTGACCTGAGTGCTTGTGTTATGTGGCGGATCCTAGTGCCCGACAGGCTGGTCACCGTGACCCTCTCCTTGTTCAGCCTGGTGAGCGGGATGTCAGTGTGCCTGACGATAGAGTCACCTATTACAAGTGTATCAGGTGTGTTGTTTAGTCTTAAGGGCTGTGACTGTTCGGCACACTGGCTTTGTGAGATATGTGTTGCACGTGTTTTGTTTTGGGGTAGCGGTCGCTTGGGTGTCTGCTTTGGAGGTCTCTGCTGCTTAGGCAGATCTTTATTTAGAGCCTCCGTGTATGTTTTTGTGTGATTATGTGTTTGGTTTGCTGTCGTGGTAGGTCTATGTGAGACTGGAATTGTAGTGAGTGTGGTTTCCTTCTCCTCCTGACTGGTTATGCCAGTACTGAGTTGAGAGACCTTAGCCTCCAGTTTGGCTATATGGTTGCATCTCTCACATGTGTTGGAATTTGTTGGGAGGAGGAGAGGGTTGTCTGTGTACATGAGGCAGTTGTAACATTGCCTCAAGATTCCCAGATTCACCAGCTGGACCAGAGAGGAGATTGACAACTGACCTTTGGACATGCTAGAATAATATTGGGAATTCCTTAATAATTGAAAACAAGGGCCAGTGGGGAGTGAGGGTGTAGTGCTTTTAATTTTTAGTGCTGACTTGTATAATTGCTTTAGTGAGCAAGTGCCAGGTAACTTAAATGCAAAAACGACAAGCAGTAACTTTCTTTCAAGTGAAACAAGGAAATAAGTACAGTAAGCAATGCAGATATCATTAGTGATCCACAGAAGCGCTGAGAAGCCGCGTATTAGGTGGAATTAGCATTCCAGGGAAATAACAAGCAAACAAACAACAAGCATATAAACAAAGCTAGATTCCGCAGGCCTGGTTCTAGTCTATGCTACAGCAAACAAGGTGTACCAATTTCAGTAAGATACAGTTCAAATATTCAGGCACTATAAACCTTTAACCAGAAATTCCCAGCTCAGAGGGGCAGAGTCCAGCCTCTTCTCCCACAAGAGTGCAGACCACGAACCTTCTTAATGTAAAATAACTGGCCTGAAGCCCAAGTGCTTAAACCAGAACTAATACACTTTAAGAATAACAGACACCGGGCTCTCAATCAGCAGTTCCCAACTTAGAAGGATGAAAGCTACCTGTCCTGCCATCACAGTGCATGCCACAAACCTTCCTAATGTAAAACAACTGGTCTGAAGCCCAAGTGCTTAATCCAAAAGACTTAGAATGATAGCTACACTTTAATCAAGTTACTACCAAGCAGTAATAAATACAATTGAATACTTTAGAGAATGCCTGGATTAGTGCTCAAGTTACACAAACAAAGCTAGATCCAGCAGGCCCGAATCCAGTCTATGCCACAGCAAACAAGGCGCACCAACTTCAGTAAGAAGCAGTTCAGATATGCATGCACTATAAGCTTTTAACCAGAAATTCCCAGCTCAGAAGGGCAGAGTCCAGCCTCTCCTCCCACAAGAGTGCAGACCACGAACCCTCTTAATGTAAAATAACTGGCCTGAAAGCCCAAGTGCTTAAACCAGAATTAATACACTTTTAGAATAACAGACACTGAGCCCTCAATCAGCAGTTCCCAACCTAGAAGGATGTAAGCTACCTGTTCTGCCACTACAGTGCAGACCACAAACCCTCTCCGTGCAAAACAACTGGTCCGAAGCCCAAGTGTTTAAACCAAAAAGCTTAGAATGAGTTGCACCAAGCAGTAATAAATACAATTGAGTACTTTTAAGATGATGCAAAAGTAAAATAAAGTAGGTAGAAACACAAGTACAGTAAAAGCAGATGAAATTTTTTTTTTCTGAACAAGTGCTGAGATCAAAGAAACAGATTTGAGTGCTGAAACTAGAAAACTGGCTAGTTATAAGAAAAAAAAACTAAGCTAGAAGGCTTCCCTCCAACACAGAAGGGCTTGGGGGCTCAGAAGCTTACAAATAGTCTATACCACTTAACAGGAAAGGCAGGAAATGAGCTTAAATTTTTTTTTCTGTTTCCCAGATGCTCTCTTTGTACACAGTAGGAGTGCCTGAAATCAGAATATGATCTCTGCACTCAGTTGAGTGAGCAAATGAGATGGGCCCAGAAGGAGTATCCAAACACAAATTTACAAGAGGGGCGGGCAGTTTCAAGGCCACTAAGATTAACACCAAAACAAAAACAGGGAGGGTGGGTGGGACTAACTGAAGAGCAGAGTCAAAACTTCCAGTTCAGTTAATATTCCTGCAACCCAGTTAAAATCAATTTAAATACTGTATTTTTTTGAAAAAAAAGTGCAGACAAAGGTACTTAAATTCTCTTATACGTCCAGTTGAATACAGCAAGTTCTTAGCAGCCAAAGCTGAGGTTTTTAAGCAGAAAATATTTCACACTGTACTACTTAAATAGGCAAGGACAGGAAATCAAAGAATGTGGCTACCCCCACACCTGTAATTACTAGCAAATAACAAAATTCAGCAAACACTGACTAACTTCCAGTTCAGTTAATATTCCTGCAACACAGTTAAAATCAATTTAAATACTGTATTTTTTGAAAAAAGTGCAGATAAAGGTACTTAAATTCTCTTATATGTCCAGTTGAATACAGCAAGTTCTTAGCCGGCCCAAGCTGAGGTTTTTAAGCAGAAAATATTTCACACTGTACCACTTAAATAGGCAAGGACAGAAAATCAAAGAATGTGGCTACCCCCACCCCTGTAATTACTAGCAAATAACAAAATTCAGCAAACACTGACTAACTTCCAGTTCAGTTAATATTCCTGCAACACAGTTAAAATCAATTTAAATACTGTATCTTTTTGAAAAAAAAAGTGCAGATAAAGGTACTTAAATTCTTTTATACGTTCAATTGAATACAGCAACTTCTTAGCCAGCCAAAGCTGAGGTTTCTAAGCAGAAAATTTTTCACACTGTATCACATAAATAGGCAAGGACAGGAAATCAAAGAATGTGGCTACCCCCACACCTGTAATTACTAGCAAATAACAAAATTCAGCAAAACTGACTAACTTCCAGTTCAGTTAATATTCCTGCAACACAGTTAAAATCAATTTAAATACTGTATTTTTTTGAAAAAAAAAGTGCAGATAAAGGTACTTAAATTCTCTTATACGTCCAATTGAATACAGCAAGTTCTTAGCCGTCCAAAGCTGAGGTTTTTAAGCAGAAAATATTAGACATGTGTCTGGAGCATTTCTCCCCTGGGTTCCACTGAAAATTGGCTTTGTTCCAAGTCGGACTTTCCTGGTAAACAAATGTTAAATAAAAATAAATAAAATAAAAAATAAGGTACAGACAATATAAATGCTGCAGTAGCATTTGTTCAGAAGCCCACATACAGAAATCAATATTACTGCATGTAGCATACTGTTTTTTAGGGGGGAGATCTTTTATGCTTGTAGGATACTTGCATCTCATTTTCGGTCTGCCTATGTCTTCTCTATCGTCAAGAATAGCTATTCATTCTAATATCAGTCAGTACGGTTGTCACCTGCTTGAATGGGTATGTTGCAGCATACACCTCCAGAGTCAATAGAGCATGATCGTGGACAAATGGGGCCTTATGCAAGGTAATGAATAGGGCCCCAGCCAGCCATACCAGTATCTCCATTATTTGGCTGTCTCTCCCCAGTTATGATAAGCACTGTTCAGACATGTCAGTGTACATATTATTTTCTTACTTGCTTTTACAATTATCAGGTTTGGTTTTAATTTAAAACTATTTTAAATTTTAGAGAAAAAAGCACTGACACTTCTGGACTAAGTGCTAGACAGACTAACATAGCCCAAACACAGTGCATTTCACAGTTGTATACCTGGGAAAAACAAGCTAAATTAAATTGCATTTACAGATAAAATATTATCATTGAACTCATAGACTTTGTGATGTCCAGTTTATTTGTAGCTAAATAATAAACACACTGTTAAGAAACGCAGCCAAAGAATGTGGCTTATGTGGTGATGCTCCAGTTCATAGGTATTAGTTACTAGGCTTGCAGTCCATGCTCAGATTTACAGTTGCCCCAAATAACTGCCTGGTTATGTTACACGACATAAATATGAGGCAAAATCAGAAATGTTCTGCAGGTGGAGGCAAGTAAAAGCAGACTACTTTAAAAGTTATCAGAACTTGTTTTGCATCAACACACACACACATTTATTTATTTATTTATTTAACATTTGTTTTCCGGGAAAGTCCAACTTGCAACAAACCAATTTTCAATGGAGGCCTGGGGAAAAATGCTCCAGACACATGTCTTTGTAATGTGGAAGGAAACTGGAGCACCCAGAGGAAATCCACATGAACAGAGAGAAAATGTGCAGACTCTGCACAGAAGGCACCCCAGCAGAGAATTGAACCGGAGAACCTCTTGCTCTGAGGCAACAACTTTAACCACTGCACCATCCAATACATATTATGAAACACAAAAACTGTGAGACTATCTGTAATCCTCAATTGTTTAAGAAAGGAAAAAAGTTAATGGAGTTCTGGCACTTGGTGTAGAATATTAAGGCTATTGATACCTGTAGCCAAGGCACAGAGTTTAAGACTAAGCAAGTCATTTAAGTAAACTGCCCTCTGACTGGGGTGTCACAAACATGAAAACACTGCTCTTGCCTTATTTTATTGGCTGAGGCTGGAAGTATCAAAGCAGAACGCTGAAAGCCACACCCTTAAAGCATAATGTCAAGCAAAAAACGCCCTTAAATTAGCACAGTGCAGTATATTAACGTCGAGGGAAGGAAAATGTTTCTTTTTAATAGTTTTTTTTATTTTTAACATCATTATTAATATATCATAAGTCATAGGTAAACGTACATTAATGGAAAAGAAAACACAAAATATTAACATATTCCCCATTTATTTACATTATACATAATATATCTTGTATTGCATTGTAGCTGTCCTCAGTCCAGCATTACATAAATTTCTGTCTTCCTCTACAGGGGTGTAACCATCCATCTGAAGTAGTTAACTTCATTTGATCAGCAACCTGTGGGTTTCGGATCTGATACGGATACAAGCCGGCAGCATACCAAGCAAAAGATCCGAGCTCCAAGCTCCTCCCCTCTACCCGTACTACACTGCAACCTCCTTCCAATCCACAGATCTTGTTTGCCGCGGCTTCGCCAGCATGGGATTTTTAAGCTCCAGGCAAGTTGTCAAGGTTTTTTTGAAAACTTTGTTCTGTGTGTGCCCCTTTTGATAATTTTAGTAATAGTTTATCCCTCTCTACGGTTACCGTCACCGCTAATTATTGTTTTTTTGTACTTTGAAAGTTAACTTTCTGTTAGTCTAGGCCCCCCTTCCCGCCTGTAGTGTGTGTGTGTGTGTGTGTGTGTGTGTGTGTGTGTGTGTGTGTGTGTGTGTGTGTGTGTGTGTGTGTTCCCTAATATGTCGGAAAGTCAGAAAGTGACTTTCTTTAAGTGCACAGAGTGTGGCCACAAGCTGCCACCAGCCGATGGTCACACTCTGTGAGTAGTTTGCTTGGGGGTGTCCCATTTGTCATCCGGCTGCAAAATCTGTGTGGCCTTCAACCCCCGAACCCTGCGAGATCACAGGAACATGTTTATTCTGGCGGGTCTTCTACCCACAGAATCAACTTCTGCTGCTTCCTCACCAGCTACGGCTGTGGCTGTCCAGCCTTCAGGCCCTCCTCCCCTGTCCGGGACTCACCCTCCCACCTTACCACAGGGAGAGAGAGAGGCCAAGAAAGAGAGAATAAAAGAAAAACACAGGGGAGACAGAGACACATTCTGAGAGAAAAAGATAAAGATAGAGAGAAGGGCCCCAAGCAGCAGGCAGAGTTGGATCCAGCGGCCCCTCCCGCTAAGGTGAATTTATCTCCTGTGAAAGTTACCAGGCCATCCTCTCCTCGGCTCCATTCACCACGTCTTTCTCCGGAAGCCGGAGGAGGAGGCTAGACCACCCTCGAGGTCATCTTCGCGTCAGCGATATCCTGTAGATCGACTCTGAGCATCTCTGAAGCAGACGTGGATCGGATGATGCGAAAGTTTCTACAAACTCAACTGCAGATGGGAGTGTTGATGCCCCCCAGCGCGGGGAGTTCGGCTCCGTTTTTTGCCCTGGTAGCTCCTTCTCCGATCCACCATCGGATATCTGAGTCTATGGATCCGAGGAGCCCCGGAGTCAGGGGGTCAGCACCGATGATGCCTTCAGCCTCAATGCCAGCCATCCGCTTGAGTCTGTCAGATCCGCTTTCAGATCCGAGCTCTCGGAGCCATGAGTTGGGCGTCTGATCCGAGGGGATGAGTGTGTCATCGGCTCAGTTGTGGTCGGGGCATACCTTCCCTTTGGGTCCGGCCGTTCCAACTTCGGCTCTGATCCCTTCGGATCCGAGGGTCTCGGCTACCCTCACCACCAGTTTCAAGGAGGCCGGTTCTCCCTCGGCATTCGTTGTGGAGAGGGTTCTCTCTGAAGGATCGAGAGCCCTCACTCTGTTCTCGGGGTCCATCCCTGCTCCCTCGCAGCTGGGTTTGTCTTCCGTCATCCAGTCCCCCCAGGGACAGCCTGCGTCTATTGCACCCCAGCCAGTTTCCTTAGAGGAACACGAAACCATTTGTGAGCCATCCCCTGAGAGTCCACCCGAGGAGGTCCCTCACAAACGCCAGTGTAAAAGGAGGCACTTGGACTCCCCCAAGTCCCTCACTGAGGATACCGACTTGGAGGAAGGGGAAGGTTCCCCCAAATCACCCCTCAAAGGCGTCTCCTTTGGAGGCATTATGGAAATCCTTCGCCTGGGGGGCGGTTCTGCCCAAAAACCTTCCTCTGACGAGTCGGTATTCCTGGAGGTGTTCGACACAGGCCCATCTACCTCTTGAGTGTCCCCCCTGCCGACCCACTGGTGGACCTTATCACCACCAGAGCTTGGAAAGAACTGGACACTGTGGAACCTATACCCAAAAGGCCCGACAAACTATTGAGTCCACCGGCAGATGGAGCTTCTTGGAACAAAGTTCCCCGGTTGATGCCAGGGTGGTGGCAGCGGCCACGAAAAAGGAACTCGCCCCAGAAAGTTCCTCGGTCCACCCCCCCAGACAAGAGTCCAGGGCTATGGACCGTCTTGGAAAGCAGACTTTTGCTTCAGCCACCTTTACTATAAGGGCGCTGAATTTGGCCCACGTAATTCGACTGCAGCAGGACCTCGTGAAAGAGGACGCTGAGTCTCCCCCGGAGTCCATGTTGGCCGAGGATAAATGGACCTTCTCGGCTCGTATGGCCACTCTCAAGTCTGTGTCCAATATGTCCATGCATTTACTCTCATGCCACCGAGTGAGCTGCTAGGGCTAGCAGATCTGGCATCGCCTTATGGTATGACGCCTGGCTCTGTCTTTGCAACTTCTTTGAACCCTTCAAGGCGTCCTTCGCTAACGCACCCTTTGATGGTTTGACCCTCTTCGGGAAGACTGTCCGCGATACACTTGTCCAGAAAGAGAAAGACTGGAAGACGCTGTCAGCCGTCGGAATACGCTTCTGTAACCCTCAAAGGTCCTTTTCCAGGAACCAGTGAGGGCAAAAGAAGCTGTGGTTCCGGAAAACTCAGCAGTCCTGGAACGCTCAGGACCCCTTTTCCCCCAGAGGCAGAAGGGTACAAGGTGGACGCCGGCCCAGAGGCAGAGGGGGGCCGAAGAACTTCGGGTCACGTGAACCTTTTTCAGAGAGACCCGCACAGCAACCCTGAGGGGTTGCCCGACTGCTCCTCTCTGGAGGCAGTTGGGGGGGTGTTTTCCGATGCACCTAGCCCAATGGGAGTCCGTCACGACAAATTGCTGGGTGCTTCAAATTATATCCAGAGGCTATTCTATTCCCTTCATAAACAAGCCCCCTTACACAAGGTGCCTCTCGGACATCCCACCCGCTCTGAGAGAGGCAGCAGCCTTGGAAATACAAAAGCTGCTACAAAAAAGAGCCATCCTGTAGGTGCCCCCAGATCAGTCCAGATCAGGCATCTATTCCAGGTTCTTTTTGGTGCCAAAAAAGACGGGGGACCTAAGGCCAATTCTCGACCTATCAACAGTGAACCTGTTCTTTGCCAAGGAAACGTTCCGGATGGTCATGCTTCAATCCATCCTGCCCTTCCTGCAGGAGGAAGACTGGTTGTGCTCGATAGACCTCAAGCATGCATACTACCATATTCTGATGGACATGTGATCCAGGAGGTTCCTCTGCTTTCGGCTAGGGGCCAGATGTTCTTCATCTCACATTGCTGCAGTCCTAACACTTGGGTAGTCCGCTGTCCCTCGGTCGGCCCGAATATCAGAGTATAAGGCTGACGTCGGTCAAGGCGCATTTGACTGACATCAGAACATCAGGGTACAAATGCGCATGACCGACGTCATATCCTCAGTCTTTTTTGCCGCATGGTCCGATGCAGAAGCAGTGTTGCAAGTGCCGTTCGGCGTTCTGAAATTTTTCGAATTCGGAGTTTCAGACCGAAGTCAGAGTTGTTTAAGTACCCGTTGGGAATATTTTGGTTTTTCTTGCCTCAGTGGTTTACGGATGTCAGAAAAAGTGAATAACTGTATTTCTTGTGGGAAACAGATACCGCATAGGGACTACCATAATTTGTGTATACCTTGTTTGGGACCTGAGCACGACGTTGTTGGGTGTCGCTTTTGTGCTAGGTTCAATAAACGCACTATAAAGAAGGTTGGATTGTGCCAGGTTGGTCTTTGGGAAGCGGTGCAATTACAATATGCCGTCGGATGCTCCGGCGCTTCCTCAAAGAAGCGTAAGGACAAGGCAGTTAAACCTAGGTTAGAGGTCGTCCGAACCGGACGCCGGTTCTTTAGAGGTGTCGGTGGAACCGGTGGTTCGACGGAGGCCTCTGGAGTCCCAGGGAGAAACTTTGTTTTACAGGATGTGGCCTCCCAGGAGGCAGGTCAGGCTGTAGGGGCTTCTCAGATAACTGTACTCCCTCCCTTCCTAAGGTGTCTAGGCCCTCTCTTTCTGCTTCCAAGGCTTCTCCTAGAGGCAGGTCTAGTTTAGCTTCTGTGGGTGTCACTCCTAGTTCTTCAGGTTCTGTGCCCAAGAAGCACATGCTTAAAATGGCAGAAGATTTAATTACTTTAATTAGAGGTTCTATGCCCCCTCCTGATAAGAGGCCTAGGATGGAACCAGTGTTGGGGGATTATGAGCAGGCTTCGGATGTGTCTGAGTCTTGACTGAAGACTTGCAGGAGTATTCTCATTATTCTGATTCTGATGTGGATGATTCTACTCCTTCTGCTTCTCCTCCTGAGGATTTTTCTTTTTCAGAGACCCTTCACTCCATGAGAGAGCATTTTAAATGGGAGGGTCAGGACTTCTCTGATTCCAGGAAAAGGCTTAGGGAATTTTTGTTTTTACCCCAGCATAGGCCTTTAGCTATACCTCCTGTTCTGAATGTGGTGGTAGATGTGTTTGCAGAGGCTTCTCTTAATCCTGATTCTTTGCCTCCTGCTCCTGTTAAACCAGATAGGTATTACAGGGTGCCTGAAGCTCATAAGTATCTTTTTAAGAGTCCTAGGGCAGACCCAGAAACTGTGAGCCAGGGGCCTAAGGGGGTTAAGGCTTCTGTTGTCAAGAATCCGGTTCCTGCAGATAAAGAGGCCAGGGCCTTGGATAGGTGGGGTAAGAAAGTTTATACTTCTTCCACTCTAGCCATGAGAGCTTTGAATTGCCAGTTTCACATGTTGAAATATCAAAATTATCTCCTTTCACAGTTGAAATCTAAGGTTGATGCTCTGGCGGAAGGTATTGATTGTAAAGGGTTACAAGATTTGGTGCATGTTTCTGAACAGGTGGGTAAGCATTCTTTGCAATGTGGTTTTGATGCTGTACAGGCCTCGTCTAGGGTTGCTGCCACTGGGACAGTTCTTCGCAGGCATGCCTGGCTGAGGGATCAAAATTTATCTGACCATGTTAAAACTAGAATTTTGGATGCCCCTTTGCAATCTGATGTCTTGTTTGGTTCTCCTGTTGAGGCAGTTTTAAAGAAAATGGAAGACAAGGCTAAGTCTATGCAGACTGTTAAAGATTTTTTGCAGGTTCAGCCTCCAAAGTTTAGTAGAAATTGGCCTACTAAGGGGTGGACGTATCCTTCTTATGATTCCCAGTCTAGGGGTAGATCTAGACGTGGCAGGGGCAGAGGTCAGGGCTCTTTCAGGCCTAGGACAGGAGTTCTCCTGCACAGTCTTGGTGAGGGCAGGGGTCAGTCCTTTCGTAAACAGACCCAATGACCTACCTTTTCAGCTGCCAGAACCTTCTCGCCTGGCAGCACCTTTGGGAGGAAGGTTGGCACTTTTCAAAGAAAATTGGAATTTGATTACCCAAGACAGATGGGTATTGGATATCATACATCACGGCTACAGGTTTTATTTCCATACCTTGCCTCCTTTCAAAGGCATGCCAGACATTCCTCCTCAACAAAGAATAGAGGCTCACAAGCAAATTTCTCTGTTACTCCAAATAGGGGCCATACAGCCGGTTCCTATGCCAGAAAGGGGCCTAGGATTTTATTCTCGCCTGTTCCTTGTACCAAAAAGGGGAACACGTGGAGACCAATTTTGGACTTGTCTATCCTCAACACTTATCTGGACATTCCCAAGTTCAAAATGTTGGCGTTACAACAGCTTTTACCTCTGCTGGGCAAGGATCACTGGATGGTAACTTTGGATCTCAAGGAGGCTTACCTTCATGTTCCTATCAGGCTAAGTTGCAGGAAGTATCTGCGTTTTCGGACTGGGACTTCTCACTATCAGTTCTCTGCATTGCCCTTTGGCTTATCTACTGCGCCCAGAGTATTTACGAAAGTTCTGGCTCCAGTGATAGCTTTCTTCAGGCTAAAAGGAATACAAATCTATCCTTATTTGGACGATTGCCTGATTCTAGCTCAAGGGAAGGACGAGCTTCTTCGTCATTTGGAATATGTGATAGCAGTGCTAAGATGCCTGGGGTATTCTGTGAACGAAATAAAGTCCAGTCTAGTACCCTCTCAAGACATGTGCTTTCTGGGTGTAAGACTGAATACAGCATCCCAGATGGCCTTTCTAACCCCGGACAAACAAAAGAATCTTTCCCTTTACTTCCATCATCTATCTCTTCAGTCCGGGCTGACTGCAAGGACAGTCCTTCAAGCCTTAGGGTTCATGGCATCGTGTATTCTGGTGCTTCCCAATGCCAAACTGCATATGAGGAAGTTGCAATGGTATCTCAAAAATGTATGGACACAGCACTGCCAGGATCTGGACACTGTCATTCAAATAATACCTTGCATTCAGAAGGAATTTTTGTGGTGGGCTCAGGAATGTCACCTAAACAAGGGACTCTCTGTGACCCGGCCAGAGGCGAGTCAAATTTTAACGACAGATGCCTCAGACAAAGCTTGGGGAGCTCATCTAAACGGAAAGTGGATACAAGACAAGTGGCCTGTCAGACTACAGCATCTACATATCAACTTGAAGGAGATGTTAGCAGTCCAGTTTGCATTAATAGCTTTCAAGGATTTACTTCTTCCAGGGCAGGTGTTGATTCTAACAGACAACACAACTGTCATGTGGTACATCAACAAGCAAGGGGGAACACATTCTTATCCTCTATGCAGGCAAGCAATAATTTTGTGGGAGACTGCTCTCAGTTTACAACTAAGTCTTCAGGCAAGGTTTCTGCCGGGAGCACAGAACTCCTTAGCAGATGTGTTAAGCAGACAAATCATGGATCCCCACGAGTGGAAACTGGATCTTAATGTATTTCAGAAATTGACAGTGTCCTGGGGAACTCCAGACATAGATCTGTTCGCTTCTCCACTAAACCACCAGCTGCCAAAGTTTTGCACGAAGAGGTTTCATCCCACAGCTTGGAAAGTGGATGCTCTTTCTTTCAGTTGGAAAAATCTTCATGTGTATGCCTTTCCACCTCTGCCTCTCCTCCCAAAGGTACTTCTGAAGGTCAGACAGGACAAGCCAAGGATGATTTTGATAGCTCCAGATTGGCCTCGACAGCACTGGTACCCCTTACTGAGAAGTCTAGTATGAAGCCTCCATGGCCTTTGCCTTTGATTCCACATCTGTTGTCCCAGGAGGACGGTCATTTGCTCAATATCAAACTTCACTCTCTTCACCTAACAGCCTGGCATATTCTGTTTTAAACCATAGAGGGTCTCAACTTCCACAACAAGTTTTGAATGTGATTTTGGAAGCTAGAAGGCCTAGTACAAGGAAAGTGTACGCTGATAAATGGAAGAGATTTTTGTTTTGGAGTGCAGCCAAGGATTTGGATGTTTCTGAGCCTGATTTAAGTGTGGCTCTTCAATATCTTACTGAGTTATTGGACAAAGGTTTGTCCTTCTCTTCTATTAAGATTCATGCTGCAGCAATTTCAGCTCACTACGACTGTGACCCACCATTGTTTTCTCATCCTTTGTTCAAGCAATTTCTTAGAGGGGCAAAGAATATAAGACCCCCACGAAGAGCTCCTACTCCTGCTTGGGATCTCAATTTTGTGTTGGAGAAACTCACTCTACAACCTTTTGAGCCTGCAGCTACTGCTGAGTTGAAATATTTGTCATGGAAGACTGCTTTTTTGTTGGCCATTACCTCTGCAAGAAGGGTTTCTGAATTGCAGGCCCTTATGGCAGTTGAGCCTTTTCTAATTTTCCATAAGGATAGGGTATCTTTACGTACTAATCCTTCCTTTATGCCTAAAGTGGTTTCTAGTGTGGCTTTAAACCAAACTATTCATTTGCCTACTTATAATGCAAATCCCCAAAATAAAGGGGAAAAGATTTTGCACACTTTAGATGTACACAGGCAGTTGCGATATTATTTGGACAGAACTAAAGGGTTCAGACAATTTCAGCAGTTATTAGTTTCTTTTGCTTTGTGCTCTCAGGGCAAGCCCGTGTCAAAACAAACTATTTCTAAGTGGATTGGATTTTGCATTGCTTTCTGTTATTCCCATCATGGCAAAGAGATTCCAGCTGGGATTAGGCCTCATTCCACTAGGGCTACTGCCACTTCCACAGCTTTTTTGGGGGGGGTGGCAACTAAGGATATTTTGGAGGCAGCCACTTGGAGTTCAGTGCATACCTTTTCTAGGCATTACCACCTTCCACTGTATTCTAAATCCAGGGCTGGTTTTGCCACTGCTGTGTTGCAGGGCATTTTGGCAGCTCCTGCTTCATTATAGTTTAGCCATCCTCCCTTACCTCTGCTTTGTGATTCTACCCAAGTGTTAGGACTGCAGCAATGTGAGATGAAGAACATAGTACAGTTTTGTACCTACCATAAATGTAGATGTTCGAAGATCCACATTGCTGCAGTCCAATTTACCCTCCCTCCTTCCCCTCTTTAGTTTGAGGTGGTTGTGTGGGTTGAGTTTTCCATCTGAGGTATATTGTGTATATTGTATATATTGTATATATTATACATATGTTTGGTGTTGGGCTGGTTGGTTGTTTAGTTGTTGTCTATGGGTTTTGACCTTTCTTTTTAGGGTCTTCTGACATCTGGGGCAAGAAAAGACTGAGGATATGATGTCGGTCATGCGCATTTGTACCCTGACGTTCTGATGTCAGTCAAATGCGCCTTGACCGACGTCAGCCTTATACTCTGATATTCGGGCCGACCGAGGGACAGCGGACTACCCAAGTGTTAGGACTGCAGCAATGTGGATCTTCGAACATCTACATTTATGGTAGGTACAAAACTGTACTTTATTATCAATTCAGGGTCCTCCCCTTCGGTCCCACCACAGCCCCCAGGGTGTTCACCAAGGTCATGGCAGTTGTAGAGGCCCACCTGAGACTTCAGGGCATTCAGGTCTTCTCGTACCTGGACGACTGGCTCCTCACCGCCCCCACCAGGCACCTACTCTTACTAGCCAGAGATTTCTTTCTCCGGATATCACCTTGGCTAGGGATTACCATAAATATCAGGAAATCTTCCCTTCAACCTGTTCAAGTGTTAGACTTCATAGGGGCGAGAATAAAGTCTTGTCAGGCCAGGGCATTCTTAACCCCAGACAGACTACACAGCCTGGCACTTCATGTGTTAGTGCTTCTGCATTCCTCTGCATCCCTGCAGAATTAGTCCTGAGTGCCTTGGGGTCCATGGCAGCAGCTATCATACTGATCCCTTGTGCTCATCTGCATATGAGAATTCTACAGTGGATGTTGCAAATTCAGTGGTCGATTCTTCATCAACCTCTAGATTTTCTGATCCCTCTGAGCAGGGTGTGCAGAAATTCTCTCACGTGGTTGCTCCAATCTCAGAATTTGCAGGAGGGACGTCCCTTTATTGCGATCCAACCCCAAGCCATTGTGACCACGGACGCCTCCCACCTGGGGGGGGGGGGGGGCATTGTTCGGGCAGGACTGTTCAAGACACATGGACTCAAAATGAGACCATTCTGCATATAAATGTTCTAGAGATTAGACCGGTCCTTTTAGTGTTGTAGGCCCTTCAGGCTCATCTCCCTCTGGGAACTATTGCTATCCAGTCAGACAATATGTCAGTGGTCTGGTATATCAACAAATAGGGGGGAACCAAGTCTTATCCCCTTTGTCGAGAAGCTTTGAGAGTCTGGGAATGGGCGATCTCCACCAACTGCTTTCTGATGATGCTCAGAGCTCGACAGTGGCACAGGAAAATAATTTTCTTGGGTGGCAAAAGCCTGGGTACCTTTTTGGCTGGGCTTGTATAGGCCTCAGGGCAGATAACCTAGTACCTACCTATGAGCCTATGAGCCTATAAACCTATAGCAACACACATTCCGGGTCGGTCCAACATCTTGGCAGACAAATTGAGCAGAATTATCCTTTCTCCCTATGAATGGTCTCTGAACCCTTGTGTAGCGGAACAGATCTTCAAGTGGGGTCAGCCTTGCTGCGATCTCTTCGCATCACCTTCCAACGCGAAGTGAAGCGAGTTTTTCTCTCTAATCCCCCCGACAGGAGAAGCCCCCAGAGATGCTCTTGTTCATGCTTGGCCACCCGATCTTCTTTATGCGTATCCCCCGCTCCCGCTAATCTAAAGTTCTTACAGAAAGCTCATCGGTTGGGGAGCAGATTGATCCTCATAGCCCCATTCTGGCCTCGTCAAGTCTGGTTCCCCTGCCTACGGTCTCATCTCATAGCTCGATCTTGTATCCCATTCCGGATCTGATTCGTCATCCCTCGGGAATGCTTCCTCCAAATCTGGACAGCCTGAAGCTCACAGCTTGGCTGCTCCAGTTCCACTAGTTGCTAGGCAGTTCCACTAGTTGCTAGGACTCTCGGTATCTCTTCTCCTGTTAAATCTATCTTGGTTGCGGCACATAAATCCTCTACTAGGAAAATTTACTGTAGCAAATGGAGACGCTTCTCCATTTGGGCTTCACAGAGAAATCTAGATCCTTTTACCGCTCTGATCCCAGCGGTATTAGACTTTTTGTCTCGTATCTTCCAGCAAGGAGCCAGCCCTTCCACAGTGAAGGTCCAGCTGGCAGCTATTTCTCATTTCCATGTAGGGGACAATTTAGGCTCTCTCGCTGCTGCCAGAATTTGTAAGACCTTTTTGAAAGGCACTTTTTTCTTCTGAGACCTCCTATTAAGAATCCGTCCCCGCTGTGGGATCTGACTGCGGTTCTTCAGGCCTTAGTTGCACCTCCTTTCGAGCCCTCGGCATCAGTTGACTTAAAATTTTTGTCATGGAAGACGGCTTTTCTGGCAGCTATAACTTCAACCAAGAGAGTGTTGGAGCTTCAAGCTCTTTGTATGAACCCCCCATATCTTGTGTTTCATAAGGACAGGGTGTCTCTCAGGACTAATCCATCTTTTGTCCCTAAAATTGCTTCTGAGACGAACATTAATCAATCTATTAATTTGCCTGGTTTTTCCCTAATTTTCAGAACAAAGGGGAATACAAACTTCATTTGCTGGATGTTCACAGGCAGTTACATTTTTATTTGCACAGGACGGCGGTCTTTCGTAAACTGATCAACGTTTTGTTTCTTTTGCTAAACCCTTTTTAGGGAAACCAGTTTCAAAAGTGACTCTTGCTAGGTGAATTTCCCTTTGTATCCTACAAGCATACATAGAGCTTGCTTTACCAAAACCAGTAGGAGTTCATGCTCATTCTACACGTTCTGTGGCAACGTCTGCAGCATTCTGATCTAGAGTTTCCCTGGATGACATTTGCTCAGTGGATACCTGAGCGTCCCCTCACACCTTTATTACTCATTATAAACGGGATTTGGTGTCTAGAGGAAGGGCTTCCTTTGGCTCTGCAGTGCTCCGGAATAGCCTTCCTTAAGGGCCTCCCAAGATTTCGGGTAGCTGGGGACTCTGTCCCACAGGTTGCTGATCAAATTAAATTAACTACTTCAGATAAAGAAGTTATGTACTCACCCTAACATTCCATCTGAGTAGGTAAACTTCATTTGTCAGCAACCATCCCTCCCTCCTTCCCCCTTACCTTGGCGTTATTTTTGCTGAGCTCGATGTTTGGAATTCACAAGCTGGAGGTTTGTCCTTGGTTCAGGGGTCTCAGGTTAGTTTGTTGGTGTCACGTGTGGAGTGGCAAACTCGATCTGAGGTTTGGAAGGAGGTTGCATTGTAGTATGGGTGGGGGAAGGAGCTTGGAGCTCGGATCTTTTGCTTGGTATGCTGTCGGCTCAGATCCAAAACCCACAGGTTGCTGACAAATCAAGTTTACCTACTCAGATGGAACGTTATGGTGAGTACATAGTTTATTTCTTTTGTATTTGTACTCTGTCTATTACTGCTACATCCCATCATCCATGCTACCCTTCCCCTCACCATCCATAATACTCTGCCCAGAATGATAGTACAGTCCTACAGCTGTCCAGACTCTTATCTTAACTGACCTTTAGTAGCAACAATTCAGTGTGACACATCCCTGTAACACATCAAGACAGACAGTCTCATGTATGCCCGCTTACACCACATGTCATGTACATACACCACTTTGATAACTGGTGGAGGCTGTTTATTGCTCTGGTTTTGATTCACTTGACAGCAACAGTCTAAACCATTCACACCAAGCAGAAGCCAGCCTAAACTATTTGTAACAAGAAGCTCCCTTTTAGTCAAGCCAAAACAAAAAACAATGTCCAGTCACAGCAACCAGCAATCTCTGTCCTGCTCCAGACAAACACACCATGTGTTCTGCCACAAGGCCTCATAGACACAATGTAATATATGCACTTTGTAAGTCACCCACTTATACCTAGAGTGGCATCAGCTAATGAACAGGTACCACACTGGGCTGTAATTAGTACCATCTTTATAGTACTTTACATTCTTGTTAGGCACTAAATCACCAGCCAAATTTTCCCTGCAACATAATGCATTTTCTGCAGACATTCCATTGTCAGATGCTGGTCTGAGCTGTTCGTTGCTTTGTTTTTGATTCACACTGGGGAATAACACCCTAACTAAACCATTCATAGAACGGACTCCCTTTCCTTAATTTTTTAAACAAACACTTTAAAACTAATTAAGTTAAGGTTAAGTTAATTAAGTTAAAATCATATCAGTAGCAAGGTGTCACACAGATCTTTAACTAACTCAACCTGCACTATTATAAGTAATGAGGAAAGTCAGAATAAATGTATTATACCTTGCACTGTGCATTGAACCTCCTAGAAAAGCTGGTTACATGAAACATCAGACATTACCTTAAGTGTTGATGCATAGCTTGTAAGGCCAAATACTTCTCTCAGTGGTGTTTTAATTGACATGACCTACAAAGTGTACCCCACATTAATGGTACAAGGAGTTCAGATCTCACTATGTTAAATTATACTGCAACAGATGCTGCCATTCCTAATATTACATCTGTTATATGTACTGAAAAAAACATTTCTGGGTAATTGATTTCATGTACCACTCCTAAGACTTAAAAATATGGCAGGTGCAGTACAGCTCTGAGACACTACTTCACCCCCCCCCCATATCACATTACTGCTATCTGTTAACTCAAACCCTACCCCTGTGACTAATCCCAACCCTGCATTGTGTGACTGAAAACCCTTTCCCTAACAGTACCACTGCACAAGAAAAAGGGCATAGAACACACACAACTCCAAACATGCCCAGCATAATCTTCCCCTTAACAAACCTGTACTTCAACCTGCAAACACATACAACCCTAATCACTGTAATAAAATCTGGCACATCTTCACAACTAGAACATTCATTTTCTTTATGCTCCTACTTATCTACAGTCTATAAAACTTTAATGTAACCATACGTGATTCATAACATGCACTCATTTGTGCATTCTCTCTTTTTACACCCACAAAATCTTTTCTAGTCAAAGCCACTACCTAATATTAGGATACCCATTCTATTTTCCTTCTCTTATCCTCCTCCTCTTGTTTTTTCTCTCTACCCCAATTCTAGCTCTCCTCCAATTTTTTAACTTTCTCATTCTTCATAGGAGGAAAAGCTATGCTGTTTTGTTACAGGAACTGTTGCTCTGTAAGTCACGAGATACAATTTCCCTTCTTTTATTTAATTAAATCAACAAGTGAACAGTATATACAGTATATCTGTATTTTTTTTTCTTTCTGGAGCTTTTCTGCCTGGGCCTGTGTGGAAAGGGACCGCTTTTTTCAGTCTAACTACTCTAATCAAAAAAAGCAAAGTAATAAGAAAATACATTCTCTGATTCTAAAAACTGAGTGCTTCCAACAAGACAAAGTCAAATTAAAATAGTTTTTTTTTTTTTTATTTGCATAGTCTATTAGTGTGTGTACCCTTATTATATTATCTTGTACCTGTCTATTCAAAATAAAACCCATTTAATTGCTGTTAATTAATTTTGATATTATTAGATTAATTCTAAAATAGACATGAACATCTTTAGTCAACATTTAGGAATGAAATGGGTCTGTAAGAAGAACATTTTGTAAGACCTTTGTCTTGCTTTAGAATGGGTGAAATTAGAGAGTATTTACATGATGAGGAAACCTCTGAGGTATTTTTATTTCCCTGAAAGCTTTTACTAGTATAACGACTGCATTAAGACCATGTAATCCAGGAGTCTTATTATCTTTTTAACATTTTAATTTGATCTTTTATTTCTTTTAATGTAAAAGATCTATCAATTTTATTGAATTGTTCGTTTGTTAATTCATTCTTTATATTTTCTTTTAGGAAAGTTATCTACTATCTCATCATTTACTAAGCTATTTGAATTTTTATTCACATATTTTCATAGAATATTCTGAAGCACTCAAGAATACCCGTAATATCTGTTTTCCTTTCTTTTTTGTTATTTATTTGTAATGTAACATTTAATTTGATTTTTCCAGGTTATTGACACTTGATGAGTTAGAATTTCAATGTATTTTGTATTCGAATTATTTAGTTCAGACTAATACTGTCATTTGGTTTTAGATCTAACTTTTATTTTATCTATTTGAGTTTGTAATGTATTTAATTCTTTTGTTTTATCTTTTGTTTT
>NC_056735.1:177311422-177428826 GCF_019279795.1 Protopterus annectens | reverse complement strand
ATTTTAGACTGCTCATACTCCATACTATTCCTATGCCTTTGGCAAGGCTGATGATGTCACCCACCTAGAAATACTTCTCTGAGAGTGCTGTGACCCAGTAATCTTGGTAGCACATTCTGTAACTGTGTAATGCTGTAGTGTGATAAAGTAGTTAGGTCGGTGTTCTACTCCCAGACTTGCCATGTGTGTGTGTGTGTGTGTGTGTGTGTGTGTGTGTGTGTGTGTGTGTGTGTGTGTGTGTGTGATTGTGTGTCTCTGTCCCCATCTGCCTGAGGACTGAATAATGCTTTAAGACAGCTCACACTCCATACAATTTCTATACCCACCTTTGGCAAGGCTGATGATGTCAGCCACCTAGAAATACACCTCTGGGAGTGCTATGACCCAGTAATATTAGGTAGCGCGTTCTGTAACTGCGTAATGCTGTAGTGTGATAAAGTAGTTAGGTCTGTGTTCTAATCCTAGACTTGCCAACTGTGTGTGTGCGTGTGTGTGTGTGTGTGTGTGTGTGTGTGTGTGTGTGTGTGTGTGTGTGTGTGTGTGTGTGTGTGTGTGTGTGTGTGTGTGTGTGCATGTGTGCATGTGTGTGTGAGTGTGTGCGTGTGTGTACGTGTGTGTGCATGTGTGTGTGTGTGCATGTGTGTGTCTGCCTGCGTGAGACAAGTACAGTGCTTTGTAGAGCATGCACTCTCTGTACAAATCACATGACCATCTTTGTCAATCCTGCTGTTGTCACCCACCTAGGTATACATCTGTAGGGGTGCTGTAACCCAGTATTCACTGTAGAGTGTGCCCTAAAAGCGTATTGCTGCAGTGTGATATGGTAGGCAGGGGTTCATATACAGGACATGGCAAGTGTGTGTGTTTGGCTGTCAGAGCCTGTGTAGAGGTGGCTGTGAGTGTCTAACCACTGGACATGTTGGGAAGTGGACTTTGTAGTCTTCCGTCTTATGACACATTGGCCACCTCACGAGGAGTACAGCTGTCAGTCAGCCATGGGACTGTGTTGGCAAGCCATACCCCTAAATCTGGCAAAAGGCCTGGTGAACAAAGTATGCAACCCTACTAGTACCTGGTATATGCCCTGCACTCATGTGCCATGCACAAACACACTTGCCTAGGATATCCCACTATGTTGCTAGTATCATACACATTGATGACAGATAGTAGGCATGGTGTGAATGCAATGGGCTGCAGAGGACATGACACCCTGTACAGCGGTACAATAGGCACTTATTTACAGACATTATGCCTTCATTATGTTCCCCACTGGATGCCTGCAACATATGTGCTATCAAATGTGATCCACAGAGGCATACAATGCCGTACACATGTGCCCTATATGGACCAATGCCACTGACACCAAAGAATACCTGTATCATACTATCAATGCAGGTGCAGGGTCGACCTGCACACTATAAGCAGGTTTCGCCACACCAGGCCTGTATTGGCATATCGGGGGATAACAGTCTGTGTACACAATATGTGCCTGCCAAACCAGGTACACCTGTACATGTCACTGTACAGTATTGAGGGACATGCACATCCCAGGCAATGTCCATGTGAAGGACTATCAAACACAGACATGGCATGCATTGCAAAGCTATGGCCATACACATTGGTAACCTGGATGCCAGGGCAGATCATGCAGTACCCTTCTGTGTGGGACATTGCAGACACTACACTCCTGTACCGCACTGCACACCATTGTCAGATAACGCAATGCCAAGGATTACGCCTCACCCAGCCTTGTACAGCCATCTTGCACAGCCAACCACTACACACCCATGAAGCAATGCATACATGCATGTCAGTACTGGCACCTTGAGTCTGCGTGTGGGTTATGATGCTCCCAACCACAGTCACACCCAATATAACCCTCATTGGCATTCCAACAGATGTCAAACACTTTCATATGCCTTAGGCCATAGAACCTCCAGATATCCTCTGTGGTGCATGCAGTCCTGTGCATTACTGCAGTGTGGCAAACTAAGTAGTTAGGTTGTGTATTTGTGGCACTGGCAAAGAGTGTCAATGCGAGTCCATTAGAAAGTGTGGTTGTGGTGACAATGGCATCCGTTCACGTGAACAGCCATGTGATGTATGTATGTCTACTATATCTCTGCTGCAGATGTCTCTTACCTACACACATATATGTTCTTACAGCACAGCAACATGTTGGCTTTGTGGCACATGTAGTAACGTCATGCACATGAAATAGTAATGACTAGTCAGTCAGGGGTTTGACCCCTGTACTGTTAGGCATGTGGCAGACGATGCTTAGGGTTAAGTCTCCAAGCCCTTCTCTGGTGTACTTTGCCTGTTCCACCCACACACTCTCTGGTGGATGTGGAGGTATACTCCTGCTCAGCAGCAGCATGTGTATTGTAAGTGATGGACATGATCAGGTGATGGCCTCTGCACCTATTGCAGTCCTACTCTAGCTAATTGCATGTGGAACAGCTGTGATGGTGTTCCCATAGCCATTCACATGATAAACACAGTACACTATCTAGGAAAAACATGTTGGTATTTGGTCATGACAGTTGCTGTGAGTAGTACCTGGAAGTGGTTTTCTGAAACAGCATCACAGATGATATCTGGATGTACCTCAAACATCATATACAGTGGGAAATAACCTAAAGACAGGAGGGTGATGTGCCACACATGACTACAGCATGTAAGTGTAGCTATGCTGCATTGAGACTACTGCCTGTTTAACATGTTGTGTGTGGTAATGACTAGTCTGCATGTTTTAATACAGACATGACAGTACACTGTTCATGAGGGACCCCCATCTGTAGGGCCATCTGTGAACTGGTCAGTGTGTGGAATAATTTGTTTCCTGTGTTACACACTGAACACACATCTGTGCACAGCAGGAGCATAGTGTGAGGATTGCAGACAGTACATGATGATAGGGGTGTGTTACTGCCATCACATTCCTGACTGGACATATGTCACATGAAACAGTGGTATGACAGACACTGTCTGGGGTTCCCAAGTGACAAGCCAATAATGGGCAACTGTTCATAGCTGTGGTCACACGTCTACTACACATTGTACAGATGGCATGCAGTATATATGCATGTGTTGTGTTCCCTCTGCAAATGTATACCATCTGTTGTGTTGGGTTGATGGTGATATCTATGCATACTGTTGTAGGTAATCCTGTATGCTGTTGTCTATCACTAAGCCATATGTGGGTTTAAACTGCAACACCATAGGCTGAATGGGTTGGGAAGTCCTGGCAGAACCTCCTGTCCCACTTCAGCTGACCATGATACCAGTCACCAGCACATCTGGGGCCCAGCCTTGGACATCACCCTCTGTTGGCTCTGCACCACCTTCTGGTGGTACCACCACTGAGGATGGGGCATGTCCCCCCTGGGAGCAGGACCAAACAGGTACATGTCTGCTGTTGTGTGGTCCTGGACATGTTGTGTTGGGGGCTCACTAAGGGGTTCCGAAACCAGATATGCAAGCTCAAGGGCAGAGTGTCAAATTTACAGTGTGATGCTGTCCCTCCTGGACAGCCCCCAGCACTGCCTCCTTTGCAGCTGTTTAGATGCAGTGATGGCTGCCCATAGCTGGGGACCTCCATCCCACTGTTCCCATGGGCTTGTGAATGCTGAACACCCATCCCCATCTGAGGTGTATCCCCACCACATGTATCATATACCAACCCTGTATGCTGTCTTGTCTGTGATCCTACCCTACCTATCCACCACAGCCATACCTACGCTCCTTCCCCCACATCCGTCCCTCACCCTACAGAAACATAAGGTTAGTCGGCTCCTAGGACAACATCTGCCCTATACATAGCTGTCCATTTCACACACTTGCCCACTGGACACATGTAACCCTTGTAATATGCATCACAACATACTCTTGTTATCCTCACCCCTGTCCCTCAGGCGCGCGATCCTGGTATGCATATCACTCCTAAATGGTCCAGATACATGTGATGAGGATGACCCCATTGTACACACAACACTACCCGTCCCTCTATGGTTATCCCATTTACCTTTATCATGATGATGATGTTGCACACAGCACCTTGCAAGAGTACTGTTCACACATAATGATTGGACAGGTACTGTTGTGTTAATGTACATTACATGCACAGAGTGATGTATACGGCCAATGTACAACTGTTTGCGTGTATGAATGACACATGTCTTTCTGAGGGAGTCTTGAGATTACATAGAACAACACCACTACATAATATAGGCAGTGCTGGTGTTTCCCGTTTCATTCATTTGTAATGCTTTGTTGCCACATGGTATGTTCCTGATATATCTGTATATATGTATGTACCTATACGCTGGACATAAACACATATATACATCTACATGATGGGATACATTCCTATACTGTTGAATGACTTCACTGTATGATGTGTTTGTGGTACTGTCCGTTGTCTCTATATCTGCCATGGCATATTGGTAAATCACATTAGCTGTATGTGCAGGGTCCTAGTTCCGAGCCTTGCAGAGGAAGTTTATTTGGTTGCAGGGCAGAACAAGGCCATTGGATACGGAGGGAGTAAGGCACATTAAAGCAGTTGTGAGCAGATGCGCGTGGGTTTGTGTGGTGTTAAGCAATGCTAACCCTTGTTACAGCTTCTTACACTCGGTTAGCCTCTACATTGCTTTACCAGTGCAATACTCGCATACTGGTAGCCAAACAGGCTTACACCCGCTCGTTCCCACACTTGCAAATGCACTGACATTGGTGCTTGCATCTGACACTCACACCCCTGGGTGGGAGTGAGAACCACAATATTACCTTGTGATGCCTATTACATCAGATTACATGCCTACAGTATCGGGAATGTCTGCCCATTAGGTGACGGCATGCCATTCGACTGTACGGAATCGACGGCCTGTCCAGTGACTTAATCATATTATTTGTGTGTTCCTCTTACAATCTGCTCCTGTCTGGCTGATACATGGGAACCGAGACTCTTCAATACAGACAAGTAATTGGGTTTTGGGACCCACATCCGTCAGCCGAGTCATGCTACCGCATACCTATTATAGGGTTTCCACCTTTTCAATTGCCCAAGGTAGGACTTTAGGGTAATCCACCTGTCCCACTTTGCGAGGGACAGTCCCTCTTTAGGCAGTTGTGTCCTGCGAAAAAATCAAAAAATAGCAAATGTCCTGAGATTTCAGGACAAAAATATTTGCTAAGTTTTCTTTAATAGTTGCATAAAACAGTTACTTTATATTTGAAACTTCTATATGTTATGTGAAGTAGCAATTCAAATGTTACTAGAATAAGCTTTTATTTGTGCAAAAAAGTAAAGTTCTGTACTATACACGGCTGTAGGTATGTTTTGTCCTGGAAAATCTGACATTTCTACAGAGCATGTCCCAATTTGGGCATTTGAAAAGGTGGCAACCCTATGGGGCTTTTATGTAGAGACGTCAGATTTTGCAGGGCAAAACATACCCACAGCCAGTACAAAGGAAAGTACTTCACTGTTTTGCCTAAATAAAATCTTATTCTTGTAGCATTATAGTTGCTTATACTGTTTCTTATAACATTTAGGTGTTTCAGATACAAAATAATTGTTTTAGCCAACTACTACAGACAATATAGGAAACTTTTGTCCTAAAATCTCAGGACATTTGCAATAATTTCAATTATTTTGCAGGACACAACTGCCCAAAGGTGAGTGTCCCTCACAAAGGTGGACAGGTGGTAACCCCAACCTATTATTCTATCATCTTTCTAAGGTAGTCGGACCTCTCATACGAATGGGAAAGAATGAACACTGAATCAGGGACACTACATAACAACATCAGGGACACATTTAGAAGTTTGGTGCTATTAACCTGACACAATGACAGACCCAGAGCATATGTATTCATGCACATTGTCTGAGGTACATGCTGTTTATGACTCTTACATGTTGTCATTATTCATTATGTGTATTCCACCACCTTTCCTCCTAATATCACTAGTTCTAGGAGGGTTTGGTTGGGACAGAGTTAGATTCTGAGTCGTAATTATGGATGTCCCTGGTAATCAGAGACAGTTCAATGGTATGGTCCCTATGTCTTCCCCCAATGGTTTACTGACTATCCAGTGGATGTGCTCTTATGGTTTGGGAGGTATGGGAATCTGCTCTGCCCACATTGGAATATTACTTACATCCACGGGGCAGTCCTAATATGGCTCTGCCAGCCAACACCTGCATGCCTAAGCCCATAATTGCATACCCATAGCTCCCCTACCTGCCACTCCTCTATAGCACTCATCCTTACTGTGGGTGCAGGTGGGGTATAAACACACCACTACACACTGCCCATGCTCCCCGTGTCGGGACACATGTCGTACGTTGTGTCGACCTATGTGTTATCAGGCTTGCACAACCTACTGGTCCGTGTACATCTACAGCCTGGTCGGATAAATCATTACAGGGCCTGGCTCCAATCACTACTTTTTGGTGTCCCACATGTCCATGTTTCAAGTGTAGACCTTGCAGATCTCTCCCACTGGTAGTTTCCTGCTGATGGTCTGGGAAGCAGTGGTGTATTTACCTTTATTGTGTGTCTGTATGCCTCACCGGCCTAGCTGGGGGGTGTGGGGTACACGTTTGTTTATTGGACCTCCCACCAACATATGCCCAGCCTGTGAACATATGTTACCTGTAACTGCTGCATCATATCCTAGGTATATACATGTGTATATTTACTGCAACATATATATATATATATATATATATATATATATATATATATATATATATATATATTTACATTAATATATACAGATATATCTGCATATGTATGCATACATGTATATTCATATCTTGCTGTCTCTATATATATATGTATATATATTTGTATATATATATATATATATATATATATATATATATATATATATATATATATATATATAAAAAATCTAACGACATATGGGTCTATGCTTGTCTGCATATGTATAGATTCATATGTGGGTAAGTATCTGTATTCTTTCTCTGTATGTATACATTTGTACTACGGCGAGGGAGAAGCATATCTCTATCTCGCTATGGGTAGATATACACACACATAGCTCTACATATATACGTTTACATCTGGTTATTCCGTTCCTTGCCATATAGATTACACTTTGCTTTAGTGGGTCTAGCAGTGGGTGTGGCTACTCGTTGGGCGATGCCTTCTGCCCAATAAACACATTTGCTTGCATCCCTAGGGCTGTCCATATTGGCCAACATCAGCCAACACCTGCACACCTAGACCCATAAGTAGCTACCCATAGTTCCCCCACCCTCACCTCCTCGACAGCACCCATCCTTACTCTGGGACCTGGTCAGTCCTGGACACACCAATACACACTGCCCACTCTCCACCTCATGGAACCCATTTCATACAATTGTCTCGGCCCATGGGTAATCAGGGTTAACCACCCTTGTATTCCAAGTCTGTATACACCATGGACAAAATGGATGATCTATCACATTCATATGGTTTGGCCAATTTTTGGTGTGTCCCACAAGGGATGCTCCAGTATGTGTTCCATAATTAGAATCAATGGGTGCACTGTGTCCCCCCCGGTTGTATCCTGCCTGTGGTCTGGGGAGCAGTTGACACTACATTGATTGCATGTATAGTTCCTGTGTCCATCTGTGGGGGGGGGTGGACGGGCATGTTGCGTGTGTCATGTGCCTTGCCTGGGCTCCTCACTTCCATTGCCATAGCCTGTGAACATATGTCATTCCTGTGTGCTTTTTCCTATCATAGCTGTATATCTCTATATATCTACACATACACACACACACACACATATATAGATATATATGTATTTATGTATTTATATATGTACGTATATGTGTATATATATATATATATATATATATATATATATATATATATATATATATGTATATATATATATATATATATATATATATATATATATATATATATATATATATATATATATATATATATATATATATATATATATGTATATGCATATTATATATATATATATATATATATATATATAGATATATATATATATATATATATATATATATATATATGTATATATGTCTATACATATATGTATATATATTTATATATATATATATATATATATATATATATATATATATACATATCTATATGTGTGTCTGTAAACCAATACATTCCTCGCGCATACGCACTTACACATGCGTAATGGTGTTTATATATGCTTCACCTGCATACTAGTGCCTTATTCATTACGACACTGACACTTCACCCCAGTTATCTTGTAATCGGTATTTAGCACGTTATACAGTGGACAGATGTCGTAATATGTTCATGTACGGATTACCGATGGTAATTGGAATGTGATACAGTATGATTCGGTAAGAGAATGTCTGTTCATTACTGGGTTGCTCTAACGAATGCACTATTTCTGTGCCACTCCATATGCATATATATCCATATACCCATGGCTCCTGGTTCCCCAAACACACCCCAACGCCTCCCTAACACTGCTGTCATCCATTCTCCTGTCGGATTCGTGGTGTATCAACACCACTACACACTGGCCACACCCTACTCCTATAAAGCCATCCCATCGGTTTACTCACTCCACGTATCCTCCGAAATCCCATACATTTAGTCCGTGAACATTGGTGACATGAGCGACCAAAGGAATACTATTTGCTATTACTGGGCTGACCCACATGGGACACGCAAGTGTTTATGACAGGATTAGACTCTATACTTTATTACATCTTTACTCCCGTTACCATGACACTACAGTTCATTAATATGTATGACTATGCGGTATTGCACACGTTACACATGGGAGCCTAGTTATGTATGTGTTCAGCGTATTTCTTTTACAATTAGACCAGTTAAGTACTTGTCGTTGCCATACCGGGCAGATCACAGGAAGGATTCCATGTGTGGGGAAGCCCTCACATTGGATTATCGTCAGCACAGCACTGACTTTGGACATTGTACACGCCTCTGTGTTTAAGCAGTTTCATCCCATCCCCCTTCTGCACAGCCTATTATTCCATCTATTGTCGATGTCTGTATGTGCACATTCCTATTATTTTTGTCTACAAATGGCATGCATGTGTTACAGAGAATGTACTTCTACATATTGTTGTCTGCATGTGTGTATGCATATATACCTATTACAACCTCGCTGACCTCCACGGGGCGGTCCAATTAGAACCGAGCCATCCAACACTGGCACACCTGCATCCATAATTTCATACCCATAGTTCCTCCATACCACCCATGTTAAACTTACATGCGTAACTTCTATTATCCACTTGTTATCGCAGCCATGACACACCTCAACACATTGCCCGCTCCAGAGCATTAGGGGCCCTACACATATGTTGTCCCGCCTCATGTATTCACAGGCTCTCCCACCATGTAACCTTTGAACATACCTGCCCTTGCTAGTGTTATAGATTATGGCCGTTTGTGCTTTACAATTTTTAATAGTCCCAGCATGGACTACTTTCTGTCTGTGTGTAAAGTAGACTTAGTAATTCAACGATGTTACTCCCACTGGTAAAACCCTGCCTGTGGTGTGAGTAGCAGTGCTCTGCTCACTCCTGGGCAGCTTTTTATGACATATGCTGACAGCACTATATAATACCATAGTTGCTCTTGATTCCCTTCACATCCCTTGTGTATGCTTTATTGTTATGACATTCATTCTTCATATATATATATATATATATATATATATATATATATATATATATATATATATATATATATATATATATGAGTGTGTGCGTGTGTGTGTGTGTATATATATATATATATATATATATATATATATATATATATATATATATATATATATATATATATATATAAATATATATATATATATATATATATATATATATATATATATGTGTGTGTGTGTGTGTGTGTGTGTATATATATGTATATATATGTATATATGTATATATCTACATATATATAAATATATATATATATATACATATATATATATATATATATATATATATATATATAATATATATATATATATGTGTGTGTGTGTGTGTGTGTGTGTGTGTATATATATATATATATATATATATATATTTATATATATATATATATATGAATATAATTACATCTGTACATATGTATATACATTTCCTATGCTAGGTGCTGCTTACACCCGAGCAAGCGCACTCACATATGCTTACTGTGTGTTACATATACTTACTTGCACTTATTTGTGCTTACTTGTGCCTTATTCATTATGACAATACCACTTTGATTGAAGGGATCTGGTTAATAGTCTCATGCGATACTCACTTTCACTTTTACATGTTTTAATGTCGGGTTTACAGCAGAACGACATTCATTCCACAAGGAAAATATGTGCTATAGTCGAATTTGAACCGTGAATGCCTGTTCATTAGGCGGATGCTCTAACCACTACACTATTGGTGTTCTGCTTCATTTATATATATATATATATACCCATGGTTCATAGTTACCTGAACACACACCTCAACACTTCACTAACACAGCAGGCATTCATTTTCCTTTTGGGAAAACCGCACTACTACACATGCGCCATTCCCTACTCCTCTGGACCAGTGCCACATGTTGACTCACTCAAAGTATATTCAGACCTCCCAAGCCTGGCACATATGTGTGTTTGATTGTCAGAGTGTTCATGTGGTCATCTGGGATTAGGCTTGTCCGACTGGGGACTAGGACTGCCCTGTACCCGTTTGAAAGTCAGATTTAGCATGTGGACAAGGTTACTCCTACTGTTAGCATCCTACCTGTGGTTAGTGTGTGTAGGGTTGCCACCTTTTCAACTGCCCAAAGTGGGACATTTTTGGTACAAACGTCAGATTTTGCAGGCCGAAACATACCCACAGCCAGTACAAAGTACAGAACCTCACTTTTTTGCCTAAATAACAGCTTATTCTTGTAGCATTTTAGTTGCTTATTCTGTTTCTTATAACATTTAGGTGTTTCAGATACAGAATAACTGTTTTATGCAACTATTACATAAATATAGCAAATAATTTTGTCATTAAATATCAGCACATCTGCCATTTTAGAATATTTTTTCAGGACACAACTGCCCAAAGAGGGACTGTCCTTCACAAAGTGGGAAAGGTGGTAACCCTATATATATGTGTATATAACTATGTTGGGACATAGGACACGTATGTTGGCTCACTCCAAGTATATTCAGACGTCCGAAGCTTATAGTCCTGGGACATACGTTCATATAATGGTCAGGGTGTTCATTTAGTCTTTTGGTTTTGGCTCATCCAGCTGGTGACTGTGACTGCCCTGTACCTGTTTGAAAGTCAGACATGGCATGTGGACATAGTTAGTTCCACTTTTAGCATCCTACCTGTGGTTGGATATGCAGGAGGTTTGCTCACCTCTGGGCAACTTGATATGACAGCACTAAATATTATGGGGGGGTTCTGCTGCTGTTTTCCTTCACATTTGTTATGACTGCTTTATTATGACCATGTTCATTCTTTATATATATATATATATATATATATATATATATATATATATATATATATATATATATATATCTGTCTGTACATACACATGCATATACACCTACATGCTTATTTACATTTCCCATATTGTTGAATGACTGCCACTTACCGTCGCATATACCTGCTTACGTCTGCTTTAAAGTGCCTTAATCACCCTATATCTGACTGCCATTATCGTGGCCATCATATAAAATTAGCCCTTGCATGACTTGGACCCAGGAATAGGAACACCATAGTCACTGGTTTTACCACTAAACCATCTGTGATACATGGATGGTAATTAGGATATATGACTTTACTACAGCCATTCCACAGTACTGGCAACAAATGTGACAGTCGGGTGGTGTACATATGTATAGTACATGTTACTATTCATATATTTCTGAGAGGCATATGTATACATTTGCAAGTATACATATTTATGAATTGGACACATACTTGACAACTACTTATATGCATGTATGTGTGATGTGTAGCTATGCGAATATAAGTATGTACGTTTATAGATATATGACTACATATCTGAAGTTATACATGGCTATGTATATGAACGACCGCATATGGGAGGTACCTGTACCATTCGTATACAGGGGTTGTGTGCATCATTACGATGAGGAACCTGGATGGGGTATATAATTTGTGAACATGTATTATTTGAAAGATGGCTATGGGGAAGCTTCATGTGAACATGTGAAAGGTATATATTCCTGATAATGCACGTGGGGAGACGTGCATTACGGCCAGGTGTTTAATCCTGGCTCGTAGGTTCTGCAAGACCAGCTGGAGGCTGAGCAGGGTTGTGGACAACTACTGCTCATACAACTTGTGTCCAGATGTCTACGGGACTGGACATCATGTCATGCCACCAAGTCTAATCTTTAGAACAGATACTTATCCCATGAGGGATATTCAAAACTTTTGGGGACCAATGACTTCCATCCTTTTGGCTTTACAAAAATGAGGGAGGGTTATACATGCAAGGGATACATAGTTTGCAATCCTGAGACTGCCTAGGGTGAGACTGCCTACTAGATATGAGTAGGGGTCACTATGTGCAGATATGGCTGCGCCAAGCTAGCAGCCCGAGTATGGGTGGTTTTGGTGGATGTTCAGGAAGGAGGGGGTGCTGTGGAAGGGAAGCATGGGTTTCTGTACATGTGTATCGCACATTTTAATGTTCATATTTTTGTGGGATTGTATTTTGCAGTATGGCCTGTCAGGTTGTATTGTGGATGGGAATGTTTGTTCTTTGGTTTCCTTTCTGATTCACCCACTGCTCCCTTGTACACCTCCAGTTCACCTATTGTACATCCGACCCAGTCTCCCCTTGGCGAATTATTACATTAGCCGTCATTCCCCACCCCTATATTCCACGCACACCATCCATCCCTTCTCTAGTTGATAGCCCATAGCACAAACAACAGAACACATTGCATACACTACACATCTCTGGTACCAATATGGCTGTGAGGACAAACCTAGCATTTTTGATCTTCCACATGCTATACTTCATGCACATAGGTACACGCAAATACTTATCTTTCATGACATGGTAGGTAATATTTTTGGTAAGGACACAACTGCCCAGAGAGGGACTGTCCCTTATAAAGTGAGACAGGTGGTAACCCTAACCATTGGGCTAGGCTTGGCAAAGGGCAGCGGCATGCAAACACGCTGCGTCTCGCTTCCACTTGGTATAACAATCAACACTACAATGGAATACAGGCACGGGGTTTTAAATGTCATTTGTTTGAGGGATGGGGACTCAATATTCAACTGCGTGCCTTTGTGTTTACTTTTTATTTTGGTGTTCACAAAACTGTCTTGTATGCTTTGCTACATTTCAGTATCCATGGACACTGACAGGAGTGATTATATTAGAGGCAGGCTGTACTAGTCAGCATTTTAGGTTGCGTGTCTGCAGCCAACATGTTCACACCTCCGTGCAGCACTTAGACATGCCCCCTGCACTCGTGCACATTTCCTATGCACGTGGACATTGTGGCAGCGTGCCTTCATTAATATGCATATGGTGCTGCTGCGCCATCTCTAAGCAGCATGGTCGGCGTAAGGCTAACGCCGTCCTTGTGCCCAGCTTCATGAATCCCGGGGAATGTTTTTCACACTTGGCAGGTTTCCCCCGCCATCCCAGCAGGAAGCATTGTTTTAGAGCAGCATCATTCTAAACCTCAAGTCATTAGAGTAACCTTACTTTAGTTCTGAACTGGGTTTATAGATAAAGATCCGTTTGTTGGACCACCAAGCTACAGTCCCTAAGCCATACATACAAAAATGTGGTCCAAAAATGTAGGTATATAAGCCACTTATCTTTAAATCTAAGAATTATTTTTTTTTTACGTTCCCAACTGTACATTACCAGGTTGGCATAAATGGGGGCACAAATGGCCCCCATAGCCACACCCTTTATCTGTTTAAAGAAGGTACCTCCAAAAATAAAATAGTTATTATCTAGTATTAATTCCATAATTTCAACTGCAAAGTTTATCATATTGTTGCTTAAACTAGTAAGCTCTGTTATGGCAACCCTAAAAAGTTCAAGCCCCTCAGTGTGAGGAATAGATGTGAAAATGTCCACCACATCAAAAGTTGAGAAAAAACATGTTATCACTGAACATTTCTTGTTTAATTTTGGATAGGAAACCCCATGAATCTTTCAATATAAATTCAGTAGAAAAAAAAATGTGCCTATAAATACACCAAGGGGGTAAGTGCTACTCCCTTGAGCTACAATAATCACCCTATAGGGGGGTTTCAAAACATCTTTATGAACTTTTGGAATTCCAAAAGCTTGTGGAATTACTAGATGGTCATTCCTAAGAAAATCAAATAGTTGTTCCGAAATCTTTCCTTGAAACAATGCATCTTCCAGAAACAACTGTATTTTTCTATGAGCTATCATAACTTCATTGAAGGATGCTTCTATGTATTTGTTTGTATCATACAGTATTTCCAGCATATGTGTGCTCTAATCTATGTTATCAACTAAAACTACCCCACCCCCTTTGTCTGGTTTCATAATTCTGAATGTATTATCAGTTCTTAAATCTCTCAAAATATCAGTTTCTTGTTTTGATAGCTTGTTTAATTTCCTTTTTCTTTTAGTTAACAAAGCATACATTTCTTTAAAACAAATTTGTCCATATGCTGTAATAGTGGGGTGAATTGGGGGTTAAAAGTGCTCTTCCATTTAAACAAGTTGCTCCCACCCCATTTGTAAACCTCAAGTCTCTCTGTTCTTGAAACATAAACCGAAAATTTAATTTTCTAGAGTATAGTTTAGTTTCAGTCAAAATGTCTGGTAAAGCAACTTTAAAACAAGGAACAAACTTGCCACTTTTCTTAAAAAGGGAAAAATGCATCTTATTAATCTGTGTTTCAGTGTAAAGATGTTAAATCCTTGTGAACACAATAATTTCCCTCCAAATATCTATAATATTTTCACTATTTTCTGAACTACCTTCATTGTTAAATAAAGATACAATGGCTTGTTCTAGTTGTTGTTTCTCCCCCATTGTTGTCCCCTCAGGTCGTTCCTGTTGCTCCTGGGTGCTAGAGTATGTTGAAAGAAATTATTGTTGTTAACATTATTTTGTTTATTTCTATTGCCTATCCATTCAGACCTTCTCAGGGTGGGGTAGTTTTCCTCATCACAAGCTTCTACCATTTGTTGATTATAACCATTGGAATTTACCTTAAAATGAGTGTCTGGTTCATGTCCATTAGGTTTAAGTTCTGCATGTGTGAGAACTTTGGGGAGGAGGTAGGCTATTCCCATCCTATATGCTTCATCTCTCTCTATTTTCTTCTTTTTGTACTGTAGGTTAAAATCTACCTGGCATTCTATTTTTACAAACATACCACCATATTTAGCTATGTTAAATTCAAACAGTAAATCAGAAGTAATTTCTCCATCTAAAACAGTAACTTCTTCTAAAAGCTCATTAATATTCATCACATTTAAGTATTATTAAAAATTAAACCAATTCAAGACCAAAACGGTCAAACATTTCAAACAATTCATGTTTTTCATTTTCTTTTAAAACAATACTGTTAGGAAACTAATGTAGCCCCTTTGAGACCTGTTTACATTTCACACATTCATTTAAATATAAATTGTCACATTGAAGGTTTCTCAGCTTCTTTAGTTTATGCTCTAAGTCCAATAATTTCTTCTGAAGTGTTCTTGGAGGCTCTTGTCAAATGTCAGTTCTTGTACCAGTTCCAGTAAATGAAATATCTCGATTAATCCACTCTTTCATGTTCACCTTAGAGTTTTGTTGCTCTTGGCTCTGTCTGCTTGCTTGCATCATGTTTGGTTGTTTTGAACTGGCAGTCAAGTCTGAAAAGTCTCCTTGATTCAGTAAGCAATCCCTAGTTGGTCTTGTAATGGCTGCAGAAGGCGCCAAGGAGGCTTCTGAGAGTTGTAGTCTATGCAGTAAAAGTTTTATACCCCTGCACTCACAGACAGCGATGACTCCTATGCACAGGTGTACACAAATGCCCTGTATAAACACTTAACCAACTGTACAGACTCAGCTGTACCTGACCAGATTAAAGCCAGGTCCTCCCAAAAAAATAAGTCACCCTGGTGGACCTCAAGTATAAACACGTTATATAACAAAAGGAAGAAACTGATGTCTAAGAACAAGAGGGAACTAACTCAGTAGAGGAGGAATTCCCTCTACAGCTTGAACAAGCAAATCAGAAATCTTGTAAAGTCCACTAATTCTAATTACAAAGCTAAAATAGCATCCCTAGCTAAGGATAATTATAAGGCATTCTTTAACTACATCTGAAATCTAAAAGTGAATGCCCAGTTATGTGCCGAACTGGTAGTAGATGGTACCACTCATACTATGTCAGAGGAAATTGCCAACCTGCTAGCTGACAAATTTGGTGCAAACTTCACCGCCCTGTCCCTACCAACCATACCCCAAAGCATATCTGACACCAGTCCTCTGCCTAGTATCTCTAGAGATCAGGTCATATATGCTCTTTCCAAGGCCAAAAACACGGCCTCAGTGGGACCAGATAACATCCCAGGTTGCTTATTAAGCAATCTAAAACAGGGCCTAGCGGACCCACTTGGCATTCTCTTTAGCCATAGCCTGAGAACTGGCTTTGTTTCAGCAGAGTGCAGAACAGTAACAGTAATCCCCTTGCACAAAGGGGGGCCATCAACTGACCCTGGGTACTGTAGACCCATAAGTCTAACCAGCCTCATATGAAAGGCCATGAAAAGAATCATCATTGACCTTATCAGCAAGGACATAGGTGACCTTCAAACTCTAGATCCAACCCAGTAAGGCTTTGTTAAGGGTAGATTATACTTATTAAACCTAGCAGACTCCTTTGAGAAAATCACCAGAGCCTTGGATGAAGGAAAGACAGTGCATACTGCCTATCTTGACCTAGCTAAGGCTTTTGGCACAATCATTGAGAAACTCTCCCAGCTGGGGATTAACCCTTACATCACTAGATGGGTAGCCAGTTGGCTCACTGACAGAACACACACTGTCAAAGTTGCTGACTCCACATCTACCAGCAGACCCATCACCAGTGGCATATCACAAGGATCTGTGCCGAGCCTTTGCTGTTTGGGATCTATTTCTCAGAAGTTGATGAATAAACTAGATGGCCTTTGGCTTATCAAGTTCACTGATGATTGCAAATTAGGTGAAATCACTGAGTCCCCCAATAATGTTAACATATTATAGGAGAGGTTAACACAGACAAATGACTGGTGCCAAAGCAACGGTCTAAAACTAAATGCAAAAAAGTGCATTATTATCCCCTTTGGCAAAGCAGAATTCCCTAAGATCAAACTCAGTGGTGCAAGATCTGGGAACACAGGTCGATACCAATCTGAACTTCCACCACGAAGTTTCCACATTGGTAAGGAAAGACTTTGACATTGCTCATCTCATAAGTAAGGGCATAGCATCTAGGTCTAAGGATGTTAGAACTCCATTGTACTCAGTCCTCATCAGACCATTAATGCTCCCCTTCTGCATGTACCTCACCAGACACCTGCAGCAGCTGGAGAGAAACCATGACTTATGTGGATAGACTGAAAGCCCTGTCACTGTACACTGTATCATACAGGCTGCTGAGAGGTGACCTGTGCCTGGCCTAAGGGGCAGTCCCTGACCTTGCCTGATGGATATGCTGCACATCTGCAAGTCAAATGGCACAAGAGTCACTCGCTCTAGGGATCTTAACCTAGCCTGTGGCAGTAACATGAAATGCTGGAGAGACAGATATATCTCCTATAGATTGGCACTACTTTGGAATAAACTTCCAATTCACATGAAGCAGAGCTCTTCACTGACCCTATTCAAGTGCAACGTGGAGAAATGGATGAGAGACCACAAATTTACCCTGAGGGTGGCATCCATGTCCCTCATGGACGGGGTAGTCAGTGTTTATCACAGACTTGCTCTGTGAATTAATCAATCTAACAAAGGACAATTGAGGCAACTTGGGATTAACATGGCTAGGCTTGTAAGGGATCTAGGGCTGCTAGTCTAGTAACCTGCTATGAACCTGTCTTATAAACCTATGTTTAAATTTTCATATATTAATGTTTTTCACTGAACATTCTATTTATTATAATGTTACTTCATACTTGTTATGTAGAGGAACTGACGATGGAGTAATATTTTGTTCTGATAAAGTCCTGCTACATACCTTAGGGACAAAAGCACTTTATGTCATGGTCACATTAAATCATTTTATTTTATATCTGGTGCTTTTTCATGGCAATTTTTCCTTTTTTGCACATTTGCTGTATTTTTCTGTTTTGTTTGGTGCAAAAACACCATTTTCTTTGTTTATAAGAATTTTTCATAACCAGGAAATATGTCCTGTCTTGATGCTGAAAGCTGACTAGAAATTGCATATGTCACTTTGGGAGGCTACTATTCAAAAGAACGCATCATTGATATACCTAGACCAAACTGGTCTCATACCCATGTGGGAGGCGATAGCATTAGGCAGGTGGCATGGATCTTGGCTAGTGCTAGAGTTTTCAAACTCCTCTTGTGGTCACAGGGATTGATACTGAGAAAACCTTTGAAAGATTATAGTCGGACCATATGTATGCCACTTTGGATACATTTGCTTTCTCTTTTATTAAATTTAGTGAAGCTTATTTTAGGAGGTCAGTAAAACTTGCCTAACTTTAATATCTGCTGTGACACAAGGCAGGGCTCTATGCACTCTCTGCTTCTATTCACCTTGTCAGTAGAATAATTTAATTGTAAATTGAAAAGCTTGTGAACAGCAACTATGTACTAATGTTTGGTTGGGAAGATGTGGATGATATTTTCTTATTGCTACAATAGTTAGACTTTTATTTGGTTTGTTTCATGGAATATAAGCTCTTATCTGGGTTAAGATTTAATCTTGTTACTATATGGGCTGTAAAATGAATAATGCCCCTACAACGCTAATTAAAAAATCCATTTTCGTAAGCAGTTCAAGTTACATGAGTTGCTTAAGGAGAAGATTGCATCTACCAACAATGGGATTATTCAGTGAACAATAAGGATCATTGACAGGTCTTCAAAGACATATGACACACTTCAGTCAGGCAGATGGCTGAGTACAGATTAAAACTCACTGGGCTTAAGGCCATGATGACTCAAATTGCTATATCCACTAACCAATACACTTCCTGAAGCAGATTTGTAGTCAGATGAAGGCAGGACTTGTCCAATTCTTGTGGTGACCACAAGATGAACCTTATGTTAATGGCATGGAGCATATCTGAGGAAGGCATGCATTGCACTGATTTATCTGCCTACCTTCTGACTGAACAGGTACAGGAGTTTTTTCTCTTCATCTTTCTGATCTACCTAACTTTTCACTAAAAAAACAGAAGTGTTTTATCTCTTGAACTTCCTGATATATGCTGCAAGATGTTAATTGGGTAGACATTTTAAGAAGTAGACACGAGGACCTGTTGAACAGAAGATTTGTTTGGTTGCTGGATGTTTACTGTGGGCTCTAGTGCCCATTAAGGAAGTCAGAAAACATAGGGTAATTTTCTACTCTTACACTTTATAATGGAAGTGAGATCTTACCTAGGGAAGTCACCAGTGGAGGAGGCTATGATGAAGCTGTTTCTTCCCATGTAACAGATGAAAAGTATGTCTCGGCAAGTGGAAAGTGGCTTGATTTGCAGGTGGGATTCTGCTGTCATATGGGGTAGTTTGTAGTGGGTGCATTTCATAAAAACACTGCACTTAGGTGTTCAGTAAGCATGTCCACTTTAGCTAAGAGGACATGTTTGTCTTTAGTAATGTTTTATCTACTTTATCACATGTAGGGCTTTAGTATAAGCAGCTAGGACTTGAATTGGGAGCTATGTGACCCCAAAGTATTGATCTATGGGAGTAAGTAATAAAGGAACTGATGTGCATAACTGTTCCATTATCAGGTCTATATCATAATCTTGAAGTATTGCAAGTTTGAATCACAAAAGATCGAACCTGAATGATCGAACTGTAATACTTCGAAAAAAATTGCTCTATGAAGGGGGGCAAGCCCCCCTGCACCCCTCACACCCCCAGCTACTTAAATATACCACTTCTGAGATCGCACTTCAGTGCAATACAGTGCAGAAACAGAAGATTTCCATTTCCTACACTGTAGCTCAATCTTGCAGTTGTTATATTTAAGTAGCGAGGGGTGTGGGGGGCTTAGCCCCTCACATGGGGGGGTAGAGGGGGGCTTGCCCCCATGCTTACGCCCTTTATATTGTTTTTCCCCATTGAAAATGCCATTGACATCATTTCAAACTTTTGATAGTTCGATCACTTGAGTTTGATGTTAAGTGATTCGAACTATTGAAAGTTCGATGATGTGATATAGACCCCTGCTATCTACTATTTATAAAATTCTCAGGTATTCAGCACATCCCCTTCTTTTCTACTATTTGAGGTAAGGCTATTATGAAAGCTAAGGAAGAACTTTCAACAGCAGACTGGGGTATGACATTGTTGACCATTTCCTTATCTATGTCCTCCACAGACATGAAATGTTTTTCCTGGTGAATGAAATACTTCAATTTATTTACTAGAGTTAAGGCCTGTAAGGGTTATAAAGAGGTCCCTGATTAATGATAAATTTCAGTACAAGTCTGTAGAGGTAATACCACCATATTTTTTGTGAATTGTCCTAAATGTGGGTCTTTCTAGGATGAAGTGTAAAGGCTTATTGCAGTGTGTAGGAGGCAGCCTTTTAGCTGTATGCTAATGTTATTTGGAGTGCCTCTTACAAACTGAGGTCCTAGTTCTCATTCAATGTTCTCATGAGGGATCTTGTCTGCTAATCTATAACTCATATCTAGAAATAATTACATAACAGGAAAGGAAATGACTTACCCTTGACTGGAAATTGAACCTAAAGTCCTTGCATTTTATGTAGTTGTCACTGACACTGTACCACCAAGGAGTCTTTAGAGGGGTAGCTACCTGGTTTTCCCTGAGAGCAGTTTTTCCTTCCAACTAGGAAACCACCACAAAGGCGAATTTAAATGTACAAGCATCAAATGCAGTACAGACTATGAATCTAGAATTGTAGTAACAGCTCAACAGAAAAGTAAAACTCTGAATAACAATTAAAGCAAGGGACCACCTCCCATATTTAGTTAATTTTTTTATTTATCATTTGTTAACTGGGAAAGTCTGACTTGGAAGGAAGCTAATTTTCAGCGGAGGCCAGAAGAGAAATGCTCCAGATGCATGTCTTTGTAATGTGAGAGGAAACTGGAGCAAACCCACACTAACGCAGGAGGATATACAGACGCCACACAGAAGGCACCCCAGCCAAAAATTGAACCAGAGAACCTCTTGCTATGAGGCAAGAATTCTACTGCTGCACCAATGTGCTGTCCATGTTGTGTCCATTGTTTTCATGACTGAGGCAGACACAACATGAGTCTCATAATGGAATTGCTCACTATTTTAAATTTAACTTCCTCTGTACTTTTTCCTATAGAAACATTGAAAGCTTTCAACCAAATACATTATTGGTTTCTTTATTATATAAACTTACTTTTTACCAGTAATGTTATGGATGTAAGACTGCTATATGCTAATATTTCTATACTTCTGTCTGTATATCAATTGTAAACCTCTAAATAGTAAAAATGGTACAAGTGTGTCCTCTATTCCTTATCTTTTTAATCTGTAGCTACAGTATTTTTTGTTACATTTTACAAAAAACAGTAACTAATTTTCTGATAATGCATCCTAAAACAAAAATTATAATGGCATTTAAAATAATATTGCTACACATACTTTTTTTTATTTTTTTTAACTATGCATACTTTTTGACCAATTCCTGCTAGTCTGGTAATTTTAAAAACAACTGTATACAAGCCTGTGTACAAGCTGAACTACCTACAGAAATTAAGACTATAATGCAATAATTTCATAATTTTGTGGAGTGTGTGGACCCTGGAGGATACATTCAGAGTTTATCAACCAGTTATTGAGACTCCAAATAGTCTGTTAAAAAGGGAAAGTTAATACCACAGGTGTGTTTTCTCACTTTTGAAGATTTAATACTTATAGATTCTATAGAACTATCTCAATAATATATTTCAAAATAATAACCTAACTTTGGCATATACAGCTATGGCAAATATTATTGTGGCAGTCCTCCCCTAAACCTCTCACTCAAGAAGATGTAATAAGGATTAAATTACAAAAGTTAATAAAATCCATAATAGGAAAACAACTAATTTCAGATACTTAAAAAATACATTTAACTATTAGATTTAAGAAAGTTATTATCATTTCTGTCTACAGGACAAGCATACTATAATTCAAAATGATTCAACAGCTTAGGTCTTTGTAAGTAATCTTTTAAGTTTCACTCCCATTTCAAAGCTTTTATTATATATATTTTCTGATATGCCATAAAGCGTAGTCCGCACACCCCCAAACTGAATACTTATATTTTGAATTTCAGTGTCAAATGGCACATAAGCATATAGGCCTATGGCCAATATAAAAGCTGCAAATGTTATAAACTGGTATTATTTAGGGCCCCTCCAAATTTACCTTAATTTGAAAAAAAGAATGCTGATGTGTTATGTTTTTGTATGTTAACTTGGTTGTATTTTGTGTTGTTGAAATAATTATTAAAAACATTTTTCAAATGGGGATCTTCAGAAATTGGTCAAAAACTAATAACATCATTTTTAAAGTACTTCAAGAGACAAAGAATTATCAGAAACTAAAGCTGCTGATTTTGTGTCCTGAAATGAAAATAATTTTCTTCTGCAGCCTGATCATCAGGTCTTGCAACCCTTGGTGAGAATAGTTTCTTAGTTTTTTTAGCAACATTTACAAAGTCCAATAAGTTATTTTTTAATTATTCCTTTTTCAGTTGTCACTGACAGTGGGCCAAGAAGGAGTCTCTGGACCCTTAGATACTTGGTTTCCTCCAAAAGCAGTTTTCCTTTCCAGCTATGAAGAAAATACAGAAATAACGCAGCCCTTCTTAATTCTACAGTGGTTCACAACAATAAGAAGAAATGTAAAGACTGTATTTTACTGGTTTGACTGGTAATAGAAGATTGTTGATGAACAGTATGATGTGGTACAGACTGGGAGATTATGTTGGTAATATATAATACATTTTAAAGACGGCAATATGTCAAAATTGCTTCTGCTTAGCAGGATAAATGTTGCTGTGAGCAATAACATGTGCATATACGTTGTTATTGGACTGTAAATTGTTTTTATTCTCTTGTTATACAGCTGATCAACTAATAATATCTAACTAAGATTAATTTTCCCTCGTGCATGCCTTTTGTTTTGATTTATTAAAGGTGTAGACTAAAAATAAAAAAGGAAAATTGTTAGTTTTATTATCAAGCTATACTATATTTGTCCATCATATACAATTTAAAAACAATCATATTTAGATGTCTATTTTAGAGGTTTCAACCTATTATCATCAAGTTTGGTTCAGGATAAATTACAGAAGACTACAGACATAATGTAAAAGAACACTGTGGTATTTGGATGATGCAGAAATGGCTACTCAAATATAATCTTTTAAGAACCATATTATAAATCAATACATAACTAAATAGATAACTAGAACATCCAGGACCTTATGAAATTGAATGTATCATACTGTACAGAACAACCACACTGTTGTTTTTTTTTTCTTAGTATGTTTTAGAGTTCATCTCTGCATAATTTGTCAATTTAATAAATCTAAAGCAGTACATTTTATAAACATAAACATTTAGTGCTAGGGAAAGGATCACATTATTGTGCAGCTGTTTCACTGATAGCCATGAAGGTGTATCATTGTCCATATGACATGCATTCATCATTGGTTGGCTGTCTCATGTGTCATACCTGCAAATGACCATAAGTGTGCCTTGTATAATTGCTCAGTAAACAAAAGCACCAGCAGAGATGATTAAATAACCTTGTATTTCTAGATATACATACATTTTCATCAACTGTAAAAGGTTGTTACTCAAAAAATAATGAAAAGACATTTAATGTGCTGTTCTACCCATTTCCATATGATGTACTAAATAATATTAAGTATTTAAATAGTTCCCCCAGATTCACGAAACCTCTGTGTAAGACTTAATATGTCTTACTCGGAGGCTGCAGTTGAACGGTATGACGTCAGCGTGCCATGAATATTCATGAGGGCACGCTGACTCATTCATAACTCTTACACGGACTGAGTAGGAAAGCAGGGGGCGTGTCTGACTGCCGAGCAGTCTAAAAGTCCACGCCCCTGCAAGGTTTTAAAAAGCATAATGTCAACAGACAAGAGCGAGTTTGCTCAAATGTACTTGCACCCAACACCACACTCCCTGACACTGTAAACCCCCATCACAGTTATAAAAAGTAAAATATTAATTTTATTTTTTTAAAATCCATGATATAGCTGCCCGTATTTGCGCTTGTTTGTGCGGGTGTGCCCATTGCTTAACTACAGTTAGCAATTGTGACATTGAAGAGCATATAAAAACTACTTATGCAAATTAAGCCAAATAGCAATAATGTAATGGTAGAGCATATGCACAAAAAGGAGACATTCACGGTTCAAGTCCCAGCACTCCCCTTCTTATTTATGTTTTAAATCAGTATTTGAAATAATACCAGAAATATATGAATAAAATTTTATTAAAAGCAGTGACATGGCCAATGTATCAGTGAACAAAATATATATTCTTAAAGGACCCAGATATATAATAGGCTGCTGGTAAGCAATGCTTTACCCAGTGAAACACAGGTGCCCATAGTTTAATAGTGCTTTACCCAGCTAAACACAGGTGCCCATAGTTTAATAGCCCTTTACCCAGCTAAACAGAGGTGCCCATAGTTAAATAGCACTTTATCCAGCTAAACACAGGTGCCCATAGTTTAATAGCACTTTACCCAGCTAAACACAGGTGCCCATAGTTAAATAGCGCTTTACCCAGCTAAACAGAGTTGCCCATAGTTTAATAGTGCTTTACCCAGCGCAATAGAGTTGCCCAAAGTTTAAAAGCGCTTTACCCAGCACAATGTGTTTGCGCAGACGTGCGCACCGCACCAACCAGGGCACCATAGGGCATCGGGGAGCAACGTAGAGCTAAGTTGCTTAAACACAGCCATACCCCCTAGCCTGTCTAGAACGTATTAAAATAAAACAATGAGAAGGTTCGAACCCAGGACCCTGTGCATCATAATCAAAGTACAGAACATGTCATGACAACATAGGGGAAGCAGCCACTATTAACATTCATATGCTTAAAATGGTAGTTTAACCATTACTAAGCAGGTCTGCAGTCAGCCGAGAATTTTACAAAATGGCCAATCACAAAAAAGTGCGGGAAATGCGGCATATTTAAGCCCCATAGGCGGGAATACTCACCATAACTGATTGTAGCTCACATTTGCAGTCAGAATGGCAGGTGCAGGAGAGGGTTCATGCTTCCGAGCACAACGTTGGGGCATCGAGGAGTCCAAATACATGGTTTGGCTCCTTGTCCACTGTCACGAGTCAAGACTCCTGCAGGGCCAGTTCCAAGGGATGGAGTACAAGGCAGAGGCTTGGAACCGGTTAGCTCGTGACCTCACCAGTGCCACAGGCATTCCCCAGACTGGTGAGCAGGTCCGTCACCACCATGCAGGCCTGAAGAGACGAAAGCAGGACCACCTGAACCAGTGGATACAGGAGGCCCGTGGGATGCAGAATGCCCCACAACTGAGTATGTAGCCATGGAATGCAGTATGTAAGAATTGATAATGGAGTATGTATAATGGATAGGTATGTCTCAATATCCCTTCATTTACTTTACAGCTGCAGGTGACCGTACTACGAATCAGCAAGCCTATTCTGATAGGCTGCTAAGGCTGCGCCACCAGGCAGGTTAGTGATTATTCTGCATGTATTGTTATATAAAATATGGGAGAGAGCATGAAAGAAAGTGTTGTAGTCCAATAAAACAGCCATAGAATTGCCTGAATAAGACCTCTGCATGTACTGCCAGATAAAAACATCAGAGAGGCAGAAAAAGAGTGTAGTAACCCATTAAGAAAGGTAACATATGTCTGGAATAATATCTCTGCAGGCACTGTCATATAACATAAGTGAGTGAGCCTGAAAAAATATTGTTCTAACCTATCAATAAAGGTATAATATGTCTTGAACATGTCTGCCATAAACACCATTAAAATAAATAAAGGAGTGAGTCTGTGGAAAATTGTGCAATGTCATTAATAAAGGCCTTAAACCCAGAGTGTGTCTGTGTCACAGAGTCTGAAATGTTGTTGTACCCTTGCATTATACAAACAGTACTGTTTGAAAATGTGCTGGCAACCCAGAGTTATGCAGTCCCATATAAAGTGGGTGATGGAAGTGCTAGTAGCTGTGAAACATATATACAGTCCATAATAGTCAGTTACTGGCTGGCATGAATAAGTAAACCTGGCACACATGTAGCATGTAATTATTCACCAGAAATGTGAGTGTGTGTTAAGAAATGCAGGGTTCTATGCAAATCGAAGTGAAAATGTCATGTGAAAACATCCCAGATATGTAGATAAAGAAATATAAATGCAAACAATAAATATGTAGCAGTAACACCTGCATCCTGGACAGTTAGCATGTCAGATATAGGTCAGACATATATTGAACTAGCCAAACCCATGACACAACCTAATGTATGGTGGCAAGTGTAATAATACAGGTAGGGGATATACACTTGCAGTCACTGGGAATGTAGTGTAGACTAAAAGGTCATTATAAGATGTTAACCTAGGTTTTTTCTACACCCTACCATATGTGCATAAACCATGCAATTCCACACCTCAATGGGTATGTGTAACCTTAAATATTTGTTGGGACATATGTTCTGTTGTTTTATAAATATTTGCATTGATGTTGATGCATGTGCCCTGTTCAAACACCACGTTCATGGTGGCCTATTCCTACCAAACATCCCTGCATGCTGTTGGAATATCCACTGTCGTTCAATATATGCATGTGTTATGCTTGCTGTTCAACTGTTGGAACCTTGGTGTGTTGGGTTAATGGGAATATTACTGCATGCTGTTACAACTAATCTGGAATGCTGTTGTTTATGTTGTAATTAAACACACCTAATCACAGAACGTATGGGAAGGCCGGTCCCAGCGGACCCACCTGTCCCTCCTCAGTTGGCGAGTGCACCTGGCACCAGCAGCTCCGGTGCCCAGCCTGGGCTCCCCTCCTCCATTGGTCCTGTGCCACCTTTGGGTGGAAGCACTGCAGAGGATGGGGCTCGTCCCCCCTGTGCAAGCGTGGGCAGAGAAGGGCCACCTATCACCCTTCGAAGGGTCCGGGCTGTGGTGCGTAGGGAGATCCAGCATTCAGTCGCTGATCCCCTATGCCAGCTTGAGGCGAGAGTGGCACATCTCTCGGGTGAGCCTGCCTGTCCTACTCAGCCCCCAGCACAGCCACCCTCGGGGCTGTGAAGGTGCAGTGGTGACTGCCCATGGGTGGGGATCTCAGTTCCACTGTTACCATCTGTGGGCTCATGGGCTTGCGATTTCCAAACAACCTTCCCTGTCAATTGTGCTCACCCACCCCATGTGTCAAACTCCCCCCCTGTATGCATCTTGATTGTCTTGTCTGTTTACCACCCCAACCTACCTCCCCAAATATACCTACATCCTCTACCTCACATTCCACTCTCACCTGAAAAAAAAAATTTAAAAAAAGGGCAATCTGTTCCCATAAAAAAAATTATGCCCCATACATAGCTGACCAATTCGCACACATGTCCGCTGGACATGTAAACTGATAATTCTAATTGGCAGTACAACATATTTTGTTGTCCTCACCCCTCTCTCAGGGGTGGAAGGTTTCAAATTTCACACCAAATTTCATACATATGCACAGCTGTTGCTGGTAAAGAAATGGGCAGCTATGGACCTTCCCTACACCCATCCTGCACATCCCGAGCTGGATTCCCTACTGTCTTTCCCTCTTTGTGCCCCTTTTTTCACCACTTTCCTATCTCCCCATTTTCTTTTCTTTAAAAGAAATTAGCATGGGGGTTAGCGGGAGTAAGCACTTTTAAGCAGTAGTTAGCGGGGGTGCGCGGGTGTGAGCTTGTGTGCACTTAGCTAAGCATTGCTAAGCATCGCGCAAACCTGCTTACAACTGCTTAAAAGTGCCTTAGTCACTCTGTATGACAAGGCCCTTGTACTGCTAGGCAGCAAAATAAAATACCCTTGTCAGCCTCGAACCTGGGACCTTGGACTCACCAGTCTGCATGAAGTACCACTACACCACAGCAGATATACAATAACTTAGTGCTGAAAGCAATATATCATGCATTACCATGAGTGAATGTAAAGGGAAAATAGGAATGGCATAACACACATCTTGTTCTGTGGGCCTTAACCAGCAGGTGTTGTGAAATTGCATGACATGACTGTGAAAAGAGAATCAGCCATGCTTGTAGGGAATAAGGTTACAGTAGCACCTTACAAACCCCACACAGTATCAGAGCAGGATAAACACTGGCATATTTGCATAGGTCACAGGCCAGACCTCCCAACAGTGACTGCTTTACAGTGATGACCCTGATTTGTAAACAAATGTTAGCTGTGCCCCTCTGACTCCCTGTGAAATGTACTAACAGTAGGCAGAAAGGTGTTGAATCTCACTTAATGACAAATGTCAATAAGTGAGAGTAGACACCGCTTGCACATCAGAAAAGGTGTAGTAATACATATGCTCTGAATCCCCGAAAGTCTGAACTGCAAAATGTCTGAACTATATCACAGGTGTATCCCAGTTATATGTACCTTTCCCTGAGGCTGTTCAAATATATGTGAGAGTATCTGAGTCCTGGATGAGTCAGAAACACACAGGCATATCAGCTTGTCTGCTGTTACACACTCTGTAAATAGCTGTAGAATGAATCCCACAAGCATGCCCTTATGTAGAAGTACAACACAGAAATATCAAAGGATGTAGCCATGTACTGCTAGCAACCACCTGTGACAATGCCATTGTTCAGGTGCTGAAAAGACTGCTGTGGTGCACAGTCAAAGAATACTAGGCTGACCTCTGTCTACCATCTGGATATGTCCACAGATGGGAGCTACTCAGACAGACTACAAGCCTTCATAAACTTACAGGTACACAGCAACTCTGCATGTTCAGTAAGATAAACATCACAGGATAATAAATAATGCACTCTGCAGTTCTGCACCCCTACCCAAAGGTACTATACACCCGTGTAGTCAGGCACAGCCAAGGGTGTAGGTAGGCATACACAGTACAGACATATGTCCAGTTGTCCTGAGCAGACTGTGCTAATGTCAACACAAACAAACCACAAACTGTTTAGAAGTGAGTAACGTACTAATGACAGTATAGCAGTTCACAAACAGTGCATGTGCCTGATATTCATAATTGGTAGTACAACATACTTAGCTGTCCTCACCCCTCTCTCAGGGGTGGAAGGTTTCAAATATCCCACCTAATGTATTGCATATGCACAGCTGTTGCTGGTAAAGAAATGGGCAGCTATGGACCTTCTCCACACCCATCGTGTACATCCCAAGCTGGTTTCCCTACTGTCTTCCCCTCTTTGTGCACCCTTTATCACCACATTCCTATCTCCCCATTTACTTTTCTGCCAAAGAAATGAGCGCAGGGGTTAGCGGGAGTGAGCACTTGTAAACAGTAGTAAGCGTGTTTGCACCAGTGTGCGCATGTGTGCGCTTAGCTTAGTATTGCTAAGATATGATAAGCTACGCCAAGCTTAGCTTAGTATTGCTAACATAAAATAAGCTAAGCTAAGCTTAGCATCGCTAAGCGTCGTGCAAACCCGCGCAGACCCGCTTGCAACTGCTTAAAAGTGCCTTAGTCACTCTGTATGACAAGGCCCTTGTACTGCTCAGCAGCAACATAAAATACCCTTGTCAGTCTCAAACCCCACACCTTGGACTCACCAGTCTGCATGATGTACCACTAAGCCACAGCAGACATACAATTACTTGGTGCTGAAAGAAATATAACATGCATTACAAGGAGTGAATGTAAAGGGAAAATAGGAAAGCCATAGGAATACATTGCAATAAAGAAATATAGCATGCATTACAAGGAGTGAATGTAAAAGGAAAATGGGAAAGCCATAGGAATACATTGCAATAAAGAAATATAACATGCATTACAAGGAGTGAATGTAAAGGGAAAATAGGAAAGCCATAGGAATACATTGCAATAACTACTGTTGTATGCCAGTCAATTCCCTAATTCCAAAAGAAAGTACATACTCCCATGTATCCAGTGTTAGCATTAGGAGGTGTGAGTAAACTTACACACTGAGAAGAATGTACTGAAAGAAGCAACAGTCAGGTTTCAGTACAACATGCATTTCACCGGCTACAACCCTGCTTCAGATATGAGACATATACCAACCTTCTGACTGACACAACAGTGTCCACAGCAAACAAGCATGGTCCCCACCTTGCAAAACTGAAAGGTCTATGCCTACCTAGCCTATCATTTTATAGCACTGTCCTGAAATCACAGTGAGAACTGCAATTACCACACAGCAGGCTGCATGCAATTACTAAATGGTGGGCACCAATTGGTGCCGAGGCCATCACATGCACATGTGCAGATACCTACAAAAGCAGCCTGTACTTGCTGTCCACATATGCAATAATATCATACAGCAACTGGAGAGAGAGAGAGCGCGAGAGAAAGACAGACAGACAGAGACAGACAGACAGACAAACAAACAGAGGCAGTTGGAGACACCAAACAAAAAAAAGAAAAAAGAAAAAGAAAAAAAAAACACGTCAACAGGTACAACAGACAGAGATGAGAAATAAAAAGGTAAGGTATGTAACAGATATGTATTTGCTGCCATCCGAATGATGTGTCTGAAGGGTACTCTACATACTGTGAACCCTCCATATGTGGTAGCAGTCCGTATCTATATGTATATGCAGATGTGCATAGGGCAAAGGACATACTGCAACTGTTAGTGAAGGCTGGATATATATATATATATATATATATATATATATATATATATATATATATATATATAGTTTAAGGTTGCTATGTGCACATATCTATGTAGGTTGTAGTGTGTGGCATTGAAAACAGCAAGCAGTGCAGGTATATGTCATGTGGTGGTTAAATGCTGTGGGACTGAGTTACAGCCATTGAGGCCTGCTACAGCTATATGGCCTGAGGACAGCGAAATGTATTCTGCACAACACTGTGCAATATTATTACATAATTGTATGTCTCACAACTATTTCTTAATTGATATTCCCACCATGAAAGGTGGGCAGTATATGTGCCTATATGTGCATGTATATGTACAGCAATATGTATATATATATATATATATATATATATGCGTGTGTGTGTGTGTGTGTGTGTGTGTGTGTATATATATATATATATATATATATATATATATATATATATATATATATATATATATATATATATATATATATATATATATATATATATAGATATAGATATACATATATACATATATACATATATATATATATAGATATGTAGATCTATAGATATATACATATATATATATATAGATATATACATATATAGATATATAGATATATATATAGAGATATATAGATATATATATATATATATATATATATATATATATATATATATATATATATATATATATATATATATATATATATATATATATATATATATATATATATATATAGTGAGAGAGGGAGACACGGGGTCAGACGTATTGCAACAGGTACCTGGTGACCAAGGCATGGACTGAACACCAGTGTTGATACTGCAGTGCCATACCCCATTCCAAAACACTTTACCCACTAACTACCAGATAGGTTGTTGCCTGCCTAACACTGAAGGTGTCAGAAGGGAACATGGGAAACAGGTGGACAGTAGCCTCCCCTTTGATATTTACAGTGCCACACTAGTCTTGTAATCTGTCTACGTGGTACGTGTCATCACAAACATTGTGTCATGTACCGAAATGTAGGTCAGTGTTCCCCTCAACTCATCACAATGCCCCATGTGGTATGTACCTCACATGACAACTACAGCAAATGGAAAGGCCACAGACATACCTCACAAAGAGTAATACTGCCCTCAAACACATACCCTATGCAGAGTGACTCACATAACCACAGCTACAGTGCATTGCATACCGGCCACCCAGAGGTTACCTCTGCCGAACATACTGAGGTATGTCACACCCATAGCAGTCAGACAACCACCATGTCAACACCTCACAATCCCACCGGTCTACATGGCCTAGGTCCCTAATCCCCGCCACCTCACTAAACAGCACATGCTGGAGGGATAGACTCCTATTGGTAAATATGCCTTACTCTGGAGTAAACCACCCAGCATTAACAAACAAGGCTCCTCAGTAGCAGATGTCATACATACCCCTGATGATTGCCTGGGGGATAGGTAACATGCCCTGGGAATCACCTTTGTGTATCCAGTTGACAGAAGCAAGTGAAATCAAATTACATGTGTGTCAAAGGCCAGGGTAGCATATGGCTAGGCTGCTGTAGGCCCTAGGGCCAATAGTGTATTACCTACCTATGACACAATGCACACACACATGTGCTCAATGCAATACCTGCTATGTGAGGTGGAATGAGTGTGACAGTGAATGTCTGCAAGGTCTGCAACGGTGTGATAGCTTAGTGTAATGTTGTTTCTGTCATGGTCATTTGTGTCCTAGGTGTGAGGCCAGAGAAAGATGTGTCAGTTATTGGAATGCAGATATAGTAGGATGGCATATGTTTTGACATAGTTCCTTGTGTATGACTGTGGTGTCCCATCGTAGGCTGAAGCAATACATGTATGCTCAGTAAGAGGTACTGCTGGTGAATCCAGCTGACATTTGAACTGTTGTACTACCTAAAGCTGTAGGCCTAAACAGCACAGTATGGTGTATGTTCACATTCCCTGGTAATACTGTCTTGTGTGTCTCCTGTAGTCTGCACAGATTACATACCTCAGGCATAGGTATCTGTAAGTAGGGGCACACAGTACTGTAAGGTACACAGGAAATGCTCATCTGTGTCAGCATACATTTGTGTGTTGTATGAATGTCTGATGTGTGTGTAATGATGCCTGTACCATGTCCGCAATCACATGTGTGTTGCAGGGTTTGAGTGTGTACCTAGCAACATGTATACTCTGTTACAGCTGTATGCCAGCTATATTAACAACTGTGCACATATGTTAGGTAGGGGTATGGCATCAACGACTAGGGTGGGTTACTGGTAATACTGTAATTGTACTTCACATTCATTGCAATAGATGACATATTTCTTCATGCATTAGCTTGATATGTACCCTTGTGGCGAGGCTGTGCATTGGATCCCAAACAGTGTGCCGAGTACTGGTGTATACTGGTTTGTTATATGGAGTGTGGCAGGCATTGTCAGCCAGTTGTGGGCTGAGCACTGATATGTGGTATTGAATGTGTGTATCTTCTGACAGACGAACAGATGCTATATATGGCAGTTAACTGATATCTGTACTGTATAATGTTAAGTGTGCCACATGACCTGCTCACACATATCGTTTACTTGTCTTCCAGGCTTATGGCTCATCAAAGGAATCACTCCTACACAGCCACAGAGGAGCAGGAAATCCACCACAGCCTGGTTCAGCACTATACCCTACTGTTTTCCAGGGCCAGCCAGCACCTGCATGAGCCTACTGCACTGTGGCAAGATCTTGTTCATCGGGTGAATGACATAGGCATGCATAACCGGACATATGACCAGGTACGCCATCACTGCAGTGATTTAATTAGACATGTCCGGCGGCATGCGTCTGGTATCCATAGACAACAGCTTGCCACAGGTGGTGGGGTGGCCATACATCCCCCCCTCACCAGAGTGGAGGAACTGCTCCTAAGTGTGGTGGCTCCTGGCCTACAGCAGCAACAACATCACACATGTGTCATCATGGAGGCCGGAGCCACCCAGCATGGTGACATGGAGCGTGCAGGTAACATGCCCTAGCTGTAGACTACTGTTACCTGTATTGTTAGATTATGCATATGTGAGATGTGTACTGTGTTTAGCAGTTGTGCTGCCTATTGTGTGCAATACTGATATTTTGAATAGTATCTGTACACCTATGCCTGTTGTTCTACTGTAGTTTAGCACACTCACAGTAGCAATGCCACAGTTGTGGCCACTGACAAACTGTGTTATATTCTTGTAGGTCCCTCTGGTGTGACAGCAGGGCAGATGATACATGCTGGTGAGTGTGTTAACACTTTAAAATTGGTATTGAAATGTGCATGTCATAGGTGAGGTGTAGGCCATGTACACATAACACACCTACGCATAATGCATGCTGTGCATATTTGCTGTGAGACGTTAAACATCTCAGTAAAGTCAGTAGCTGCCTCAATCACATGCAATGCACAGAGCATCAGACACAAATGTGGCAACACCGTACTGCACATTGGATAGGCATAGTTAACACACATGTACACAACATAACATGTTTGTCATACGCAGTACACCTCCACATGCTACACATAGTGTAACCGGACACCCGCTGCCAGGTCACACTTCAGTATCCTACATGTCATCCACACACCACACATAATATATCTGAGGGGTAGGGGCCTAGCATGGGGTTGTGCAACACTCTTCAACACATAACACAGTCATGTTAGGCAATGCTCCCTATTGGGCACCTCACACACACTTGTGCAACATGGCTGTGTAATTGTGAACTTAATCATGGCACTGCGGTTCAGGTACAGCATGCTAGGTGGTGGTCTAGCACACTTTAGTGGCCTTGAGTGACCACATGATGCATGATGATGATGACTAATGGTACTACACCCCAAACAGTTACAGTGACCACAGTACTACACATAGCTGTCATTGCTTTGCACCTCCATGTTGTGTGTGTGCACACATATGCATCTATGCACATTATGCATAGCATGTTGTGTGTGTACAAACATATGCAACTATGCACAATATGCATAGCAGTCGCATTCTGTACAAAGTGACACATATTTGTCCTGGAATGCTATTGGGTATATAGGTCACATGACACACATTGAGTATGTGTGATGTTTAATGTTGCAGTCATGTACCATGCAATGTCATGGCTGGCACTGGCATATCTGGAATATGACCCACACTCACCATAACCACTGTACAATGGCCATGTCCAGGATTGGTATTCCATCATGTATACATGCACCACTCATCCCGTGTGTGTACATAGCATGCATGTGCTACACCTGTGTCCACAATTATCTGCTACAGACACAGACACTGCAATCAGACATGGAAATCCATGTGACACACAGATAACACATGCAGCCATGGTATGTATACCTGTGAGTGATGGTGCACAGGACATTGCAGAGCTTATAATACTTGCACAGAAATGTTGTGTCCTTGTACACATTGTGTTCAAGGGTGTAGGCAATCACTGAACATGTACACAAATGCAACACAGCCATGTACACTGTCATTAACTATGGTTGTCTACACTCACACTGCATGGACTTAATCAACACTTATTCTGCATGCTGACACGTGTGATATGACTGTTTGCCTTGTGATACTGTCACCCACCTTCAACCACTATTGAGTATGTTTTGGATTGCTGTTGTGTGTGTGAATCTGCTGTAGTGAGGAGTGTGCATGTGTTCCTGTGTGCATGTGTGCATGTGTGCATGTGTTCATGTGTGCATGTGTGCATGTGTTCCTGTGTGCATGTGTGTATGTGTTCATGTGTGCATGTGTTCATGTGTGTATGTGTTCATGTGTGCATGTGTTCATGTGTGCATGTGTGCATGTGTTCATGTGTGCATGTGTGCATGTGTGCATGTGTTCATGTGTGCATGTGTGCATGTGTGCATGTGTTCCTGTGTTCATGTGTGCATGTGTGCATGTGTGATAACATCATGTACAGATTGTAAAGTGTGTTTCCTATCTTAGTCTCACAGGTGCAGCAGTTGGGTTGGCTGAATGCAGCAGGGAACCTGAAGTCACTGCCACAATTAGTGGAGATGAAGAGACATGTATTTTGGCACAGGCAGGTTTGACAGGGTCTGTTGTTGGTCCATCAATCGACAGTACACAGCTTTCAACCCCATCTATGCGCACACTCATACTGCCAATATATCCCTCATCACCAATGGCCGTAGCCGACGGACAACATACAGTTGGCATTGACCAGGAGAGTGTGGTATCCATGGCACATGCATCCCCTAACAGCAGCCATACCCAGATCTGTGGAATGGTACCACATAGGCAGATGTCCAGGGGTTCTCATGGGAGCACCGCTAGTTGTATTGCCCCTGGCAGACGTGCCCCCACAGGTCTTACAACCTCAGCTATGTTCCGGTCTGTAATGCAGGCACAGGCACATATGGAATGGTACACCAGACAGGGACTAAGGGCGCAGAGGGCCCATAATACTGCTATCAATGAGAGTATCCGTGACCTTGCCGGTGCCATACGTAATTACACCGAGGTCATTGATAGACATTGGGGGGAGACATTAGATGCCCTCCAAAATGTGTTTTCCATGAGCCAGGACCGTGCGGGATGGCTGAGACGTCGATGCGGACGTATACCAGCAACATCAGCAGCTGGCCATCATCACAGACGACACACAGGTCACAGCCACTCCCGTAGTGCCAGTACCAGCCCCAGCAATGCTGGGGCTGGCATGTCCATCGACTATCCTAGTAGACCACGTGCACGTGGCTCTGGGCAGTAGCTCCAGTTGACATACATCTGCCTCTGATGATAGTACCCAGTCAGGCTTGGTACCCGATACTATGCATAGTACCCCTGCCAGGCACAGGTTCCGTGTCCATGCCCAGAGACAATGATCTGTACAGCCTGGCAGGTACAGTCTGTGGCTGTCCCACAACCTTCCGTATATGGCAGCCACATGGTGGAGCTGTGTGCATGCAGACACACAAACATAAACCAAACACCTAGGGCTCACACAGACATGCACACATCACATCAACATTGGCCCATGCTGTACTGTTGTCCCACACAAACACAAACACACACACACACAGACATGTTGATTGGATGGGTCAGTGTCGGGCTCTGGCAAACCGGCAGCACACCCTGTGCATATGATGAGACCTGTGCCACCTCCTGTCATCTGTAACACTGCCGCAGGAACAGGCTAACATGGTGCTGATGCACAGGGTGACTTTGTAGCAGTGTAGCAATGTTACCAGATTGTCAACAGGAAAGTGTAATGATATCCTTGTAGGTATATCTGAGCAGGCATGGTGCATCGAAGCTATGATTGTCAATGTCATATTGTGTACACCTGTGTTATGTCTGAATATGTCTTGTTTGCCCATGTGCCACATGGATGCAGTGTGTAGTGTTGGCAGCATGTGTTAGTGAGTGGACAGTACGTGTGTGATGTGTGCAGTACAGATTTGCAGGTGTACATCTGTGAACATGGTGGGGGTGCACTGTCTGCATGTACGTGCATACTGGACACATGGGATGTATGACATACCCTGCATTACATAGTGTTAACATCTCCAAGTATCTCTTGGTGGCCAGTATGCATACTACTACAGATATGTTCTAACATGGGTACACATGTGTGTGACATGGTTTGGCACTCTGCTGTGCGTGATACTGTTACTAACTGTCACTGTTTAGCATTCTAGTAGCATACACAACCTCATCAGCCTGAATATAAACAATTATTAGATGATGTACAGACAAGTGACACACAGATGTAGTGAACTCAGTGACAGTTGTATCCTTCCGGTACTATACTATAACAGTAACCAGTGGTATTGACAGCCACCCGTTCCGGGGCCCACACATGTTTGGCATATAGCCCCTTAGGTGCATGCCAACACACTAGGGATATGTCCATCCACATCTGGAAATGCATGCAGTGGCCTACAATGCATTCTCCAGATGGGACACATATCCTACACAAGGGTATCATACAGACAGATGCCTGTTGTCCAACACATGCTGCAGAGCTGTAAGTCTACTATAGCATTGTCATCCACATTTACTATACATAGTATCCTGACAGAATCTGGGCATCTTGGGGCAATGCAGCAATTGCCTCATGTACACAGACAACCCTCTCCTCCTACCACCCAACACTACAACCTGTGAGAGATGCACTGATATAGCCAGACTGGAAGCAATGGTCTCTTCACCCATGACTGGACTAGACAGTCAAGAGGTGATGGTAAACACTTGCACCACACCACACTCATCACATAGTCCCTCAAAACCTACACCACCAAAACACACACATAGAAACACAAAACACACACCTACATTCACGGAGCCTCTCAATAGAAACCTGCCCAAGCATCAGACACATCCAAAGCATAAACACAAGCAAACTCCACCCCACAACACAACCCAAATCACACATAGACCACTAACTCAGTGTGCCACCCAACACAGCCCATAAGGCATAACAACGTACTCAACAGTCTAGTCATAGGTGACTCTATAGTCAGGCACACTGATGTTCCACTCACTAGACTAAACAAGGAGAAAGTTACTGTCAGCTGCCTGTCAGGTGCCAGGATCCACCACATAATGCATGCACTCAGGTCGCTCCACAATAAGTACAGATATGACACTGTCATTGTCCATGTTGGTTTGAATTACCTGAGACGTACCTCCGTGGACTACATGAAAAGAGACATGGAGGAGCTCTCCAATATTGTATCCCAGCCAGGTATGACCCTAACCTTGAGTAGCATCCTGCCATCACCCAGAATGATACCACAGTACAAGGACAAAATGATTGCCTTCAACAATTGGCTATGCTTCTGGTGTAATTCTAAGGGGATCCAGTATTTGTCTGCCTGGGACGACATGATCGACAGACCACAATACTTTGCCAGAGATGGCCTGCACCTGTTGCCCTTAGGATTACAATAACATTGTCATCTGTGCAGTGACAGGGACCTGGTTCAAAGCTCCTGAGAGCACCCCTGCATTACCAGGCCACAATTCATACCACCACCTTTCGGCCACATAACCCTGAGCGAAGCACTAAAGGCGGCGGCGTGTCCATATTCATTAAGGATATCCACACCTCCAGGCTAGTGACTGCTGATTCCTACACATATGCACTTTATAAGCACTTACATGAGTGCATGGAGCATGCTATCCCTAGCAGAACCAAGATGTTATCCTCCAAGAAAAGGGTAGACAATCTGGTGGTCCTCTGCCATAAACAAACTCTACAACGGATGAAAGAAACTGTTGCAAAAAAGAGTAGAACCCATGACTGGTGGAACTCCCTGGTCAACCTCAGTATGAAGCTGAGATTCCTCATAAAATCCTCCAAAGCTAGCTATGGAAACTAAATTTCCACTGACTCTGACGACAACCACAAAGCATTTTATAGCTATGTCATGAATCTAAATGGGAACACTCAGATCTGCTCTGAGTTACAGCACAATGGCACTAAATATACAGAACCAACTGATATTCCCAACATCCGAGCAGATAGGTTCAGTGCTAACTTTATTCCCCTCTCACCCCCTAGATGTCACATCTGTATACCGGATGTATGCAAGGTTACCATAATCACGGCTGCACACGTGAAACTCACACTCTCCAAAGCAAAGGAACACAACATCCATGGGACCTGTCAATATCCCAGGCTGTGTTCTACACGGCCTACAGAATGAACTGGCACCCTACCTAAGTACCATGTTCAATCATAGCCTCACCTCAGGCTTTGTACCTACTGAATGGCACAGTGCGACGGTTATTCCACTCTACAAAGGTGGAGCCATGAAGGACCCCGGGAACTACCGGCCCATTAGCCTGGCGAGCCTGGTCTGCAAGGCCATGGAACATATCATCGTGGAACTCACAAACAAAGACATTGGTAATCTCCAAACTCTGGCCCCTAACCAGTATGGATTTGTAAAAGGCAGATCATGCCTCCTACACCTGACTGATGTATTTGAACCAGTCACCAAAGCCATACATGAGGGTAACATGGTTCACACAGCTTATCTAGATATCGCCAAGGCTTTTGACACCATCCCCCACTCTGGAATTCTAGGTAAGGTCACTAAACTAGGTATAAACCCCTATGTCACAAGATGGGTTGCCAACTGGCTCACAGACAGCACCCACACTGTGGATGTAGCGGATTCCAAATCCGACATCAGACCACTGACGAGTGGAGTACCACAGGGTTCAGTCCTGGGTCCTCACCTGTTTGGTATCTACTTCTCTGAAGTGCAGGCTAACACAGAAGGTCTTTGGCTAACAATGTTTGCAGATGACTGCAAACTAGGAGCCATAATCACAACTCCTAACGATGTGGACAAACTACAAAAGGGCCTCCCTGAGACAAATACCTGGTGTCAAAGCCATGTCCTGAAGCTCAATGCCAAACAGTGTATTGTCATCCCCTTTGGTAAAAACTCTGTACCCAAGACCTACCACATAGCTGGTAGTCTACTTAATGCTGAAAATGTGTTAACAGACCCTGGGACACAGGTGGACAGTAGTCTCCCCTTTGATAATCACATCACCACAGTGGTCAGGAAATCCATCTACATGGGTCATCTCATCACAAAAGGATTCTCACCCTGAAATAAAGAGGTCATTGTTCCACTCTACTCATCGCTCATTAGACACATTACAGATTACAATGGCCCTTTTGTTATGTACCTCACAAGACATCTACAACAACTGGAAAGAACACAGAAGTACCTCACATAGAGGATTACTGGCCTCTAACAGATTCCCTACACAGACCATCTCAAATAACTACAGCTTTATTCCATCACATATCACCTACTCAGGGCCGATCTCTGCCTAACATACAAAGCTATGTCAAACCCAGATCTGTTGGACATGCTCCAGTTAAAGAAATCCCAATCCCTCCGAGCTACACACTCTAGGGACATAAACCTTGTCACCACAATAAACAGAACATGCTGGAGGGATAGATTCCTGTCCCAGATACTTCCCATACTCTGGAAAAGACTACCTATGTCAAACCAAGCACCTCATTAGCACTCTTCAAGACATATCCTGATGATTGGATGGGAAGTGGTCAATTCACCCCGGGAATCACTTCTGTGGCTCTGCTCGATGGGCACAGGAAAATAAATTTCTTGGGTGGCAAAAGCCAGGGTACATTTTTGGCTAGGCTTGTATGGGCCCTAGGGCCAATAGCCTAGTACCTACCTATGAACCTATGAACCTATGACAGTACCACATAGGTGGTAACCCCCGACATGTATGTTGGGTAGCAATGTGTACATACAGCCAAGTGTTATGTCTTCTGTCCTTTGGTATCCACATATCCAAAGGTATTCTGAAATCCCTTCATGTATCACATAAGCAATAAGGGGCCTGTATGCATATCCACAAGTCTGTTGTACACCTATAATGACTGTCCATTATTGCCAGACCTTGTTGTGTATGAACATGTCTGACATATACCCCAGGCATGTACCCTCGCTCACAGTAGTCTATACAAACCGTCATGGGTGTGTGTGACACAGTTGACTATGGCCACAGATCACTACAGTGGCCGGCCTTGTCACATACATACCTCTGTGACCTATGATCTGAGAAGCAGCTGCACATTCTGTCACAGGTAAGAAATGTATTCATGTAGTATGCAGGCTACACACCTATGTACTACTTGAGGTCACATGTACATATATGTATTTGCCACATAGATACCTGATGTGTGCAATGCACATACTGTTTGTTCCCTGATATGTCATACCGTAGTTAAAGAGAAACACAGGTCACATTGACCAACAATATCACACACACACACTCAGCAATTGCAGGATTCAAACACCTACCTAACTATGTTATTACACTAGTGACATCTGCATTAACACAAGGCACTATATGCTTTACTTAAGCTTTCAGTTCCACCACTATATTTGTAGGATGCTGACATCATCACACTTGGCAAAGAGCAATATACCTCATTGTAGGTATTTCCCTAGTCTCCAAAAAGGACAGTCCCCTCAAAGGAAGTCACACAGACACACCCCCACACACAACAATTGCAGGATTCAAACCCCTACCTAATTATGTCATGATACTAGTGAAGTACGCATTAACAAGACGTGCTATATGCTTTACTGGGGTTTTTCATTTCCAGTGCTATATTTGTAGGATGCTGACATCTTCAGACTTGCCAAAGGGGAATATAACAGTTGTCAGGTGTTTCCCTACTCACCAAAATGGGCACTTCTCTTCCAGGAAATCACACAAACACACACATTCCTCCACACACACACACACTCAGCAATTGAAGGATATAACCCCCTACCTAACTATGTTATGATACTAGTGAAGTATGCATTAACACAATGTGCTATATGCTTTACTGAGATATTGCATTTCCACTGCTATATTTGTAGGATGCTGACATCATCTGACTTGCCAAAGGGGAATATAACACTTGTCAGGCGTTTTCCTACTCACCAAAAAGGGAACTTCTTTCTAAGGAAATCATACAGAAACACACATTCCCCCCCACACACACACTCAGCAATTGCAGGATTTAAACCCCTACCTAACTATGTTATGATACTAGTGAAGTCCGCATTAACACGACTCGCTCTATGCTTTACTGGGATTTTTCATTTCCACTGCTACATTTGTCAGATGCTGACATCATCAGACTCTACCTGGTACTGTGTGCACTTTGTTGTATGCAATCCCAGGACTGCACCATGGGGGACAGCAGGTGTTAACAGCTTGAACAGGACACCACAATACTTGGCTTGTGTGATCTATCTCTGGACCAGTTGCCAGTCCATCATATGACAATACATATCTATGCACAGAGTGTTGACTATGTAGATAAATGTGTCTGGGATATTGGATATTGTTTATGACTTCAATCATGTAGGACCCCATGGCCTTGCAGATCAGATGTCATAGGCATATAACATTATAGTTCCCATGGTCTGTTGTGCACCAACACTTGTGGGGTGTGCCATTTGTTGCTGTAACCAGTTCAACAGTTTCATATCCTGTAGAGAGGGTAAGGCTTATCAGACTGTTCAGGTGCAGGGTCTATTTGTTCTGCAGTTCACATATGACACATATGGGATACATTGTAGTCCACTCGATGCCATGTGTTCAGCTTTGGGAGTACCTGTATATCCAATCTACATGTGATATCCCCTGGTATGATGATAGGGCCTTTTGACAGTGGGAGGTGGCTATGTATGTATGGCCTTGTGTGACGGGATGTTGGCATTGTCAGTCATTTACAGTTGGCCCTGACTCAGGGCATATATAAGTGTACATTGCTATATATGACATAGCTGAAGGAAGTGCCATATTTCTGTCTGGACTCCTTCACAAATAATCTTACCAAACACCAAGGAACATAGTCACTAAACCCATGTTATACACTTTTACACACTTAACACCCTACTGATCCTTTTTGTTCAGTCAAATAAGTATTTCATCATAGTATCATGACATGTTTGAGGGTCGGCCTTGTGTGTAGTCTCCAGTCCAGCTGGTGAATATGGTGATTGTCAGTAAATGTTACAACTGCCTTATGTACACAGACAACCCTCCCCTCCTCAAAACATACCCGGATATTTGTGAGAGATACAACTCTATGGACAAACTGGAGGCTGAGCTCTCTAGACCCATGACTGGCACAGTCTATCAGGAGGAGAAGGTAACCACACACACTACGACTCCAGTGTCACATAGACCTATAGCAACAGCAGACCAAACACATAAACACACAATCACATACTTGGAGGCTCTAGATAAACCTCTGCCTAAGCAGCAAAGACCCCCACAGCAGACACCCAGACACCTGCTTCCCCACCAGTATACCCACATATCACAAAGTACACAATGTTACTGTGCCTCACAGTCAGTGCCCTTAAGGCTAAACAACACACCTAATACACATGTGATAGATGACTGTATTGTCAGACACACTGATGTCCCACACACCAGGCTGACCAAGGTGAAGGTCACTGTAAGCTGTCTATGGGGTGCCAAGATGCACCACATAACACATGCACTCAGGTCACTCCAAAGCAGGTACAGATATGACGCCGTTATTGTCCATGCTGGTGTGACTGTCCTGAGACGTTCCTCTCTGGAATACATGAAATGAGACATACAGGAGCTCTATGATCATGTAGGCCAGGCTGGTATGACCCTGTCCTTGTGTAGCATCTTACCCTCACCAAGAATGATGCCACAGTATAAAGACAACATGATCAATTTTAACAGTCGGCTAATGTATGTGTGTCATTCACAGGGGATCCAGTGTCTGTTGGCCTGGGATGACATGCTCCTCATGCCATGTTGCTTCACTAGGGACGCCTTGCACCTGACACCCCTGGCCTTTCGAATACTGGCTAAGGCACGTGGCACACCCATAGTGCCTTTTTTAGTCAGGGCTCACATGACAAATCCCACTCCATATACAATACCAGGTGAAATTAATGAAGGGTAATGCTGCTCAATGCCAGAGGTGTACACCTCAAACTGCATGCACTCAAGGTTCTCTTCAGTATGGGGAATATAAATATCTGTGCAGTAACAGTCACCTGGTTCGAGGCTCCCGACAGCACCCCAGCACTACCAGGTTACACATCATACCATGGTTTTCTGACACAATAACCAGGCCACACCACATGGGGGGGGTATACATATACGCCAGAGATACACAAACCTCCAGGATAGTAGAACTGCACAAATCATTGGGGGCCATCCATGTGTAAGTAACAGTGGCCTAAACTGCCTTTCAGGTAGTAGCCTGCTACAGACCACACTCCCAAACCTAGGGAACACACACGGCTTTTATGAGAGCAGAACACTGTAGAATATGTAGGTGTGTACAAACAACATTTTATTGGATGACCTGTAGTAGCCAAACATTTACTGGGAATACTACTCAAGCCCCAAGACCCTCGCACAATGGTTCCTCATATATATCAAATCAAATGCTATGGAACAAGTGGTCAACACCCCACATGAGGGGTATACATATTGGACCTAGTCATCACCAACATGGGGACTCTATGTTCCACACCAGAGGTATACCCCTCATTGTTAAGGTCACACCATACATTTATGTCACTGGACATCCATTTCCCGCCCCCACACCCAGCCAAGATAATCTCGGTGAGGTACTTCTCAAAAGCAAACGTCATACTTCTCAGAACAGAGGTGTTTTTCTTCAAAGCACCCAGGCCACTGGGAACTATGACTCATATCACAGTATCCTTTAGAAATCCATTGTATGGACACCTACAGGAATGCATGGATCATGCTATCCCACATGACTCCAAGACTCACTTCTCTAAAGGCAGGTGACCTGTCTGGTGTACCCCGGTCATAAATAAGCTATGCAACAAAAGGAGGAGGCTACTACATGATAGAGCAGTCTCCCACAAAGGGGAGGCATCTGTGATCAGTACTAGCAAGAAGCTACAATCAGTCATAACATCATGTAAGACCAGCTTCGACACTACGGATGATTGCACATGACACTAAAGTCAATCACAAGCCCTTCTTTAGTTATGTCAGGAACCTGGGTGGCAACTCCCAGATATGCTCTGAGTTACTGCATAATGACAACGAAGGACACTTAACCCACACACATTGCCAAAATCCTGGCAGACAGGTTGAGTGCATATTCCTAACCCCATCCCCCACACACACATGTCCCTGACAACAGAGTGTAGCCTCCCTGACATCACAGAGGAAGATGTGAGAGCTGCCCTCTCCAAAGCAATAACACAGCATCAATGGGTCCAGATGGTGTCCCAGGCTGCATCCTACACATGCTTCATGAAGAACATAACACTCACATAACATCACTGTTCAATATCAGACTTACTACAGGATATGTACCCAATCAATGGCATACAGCAACAGTGGTCCCACTCCACCACGGTGGTTCCACAAGGGACCCTGGACACTATCAGCCTATAAGCCTGACTAGCCTGGTCTGCAAAGCTATGGAGAGTATCATCCTGGGACACATTTACAGATGTTGACAACCTCCAGACATTGGATCCTACCCAATTCACCTATGTTAAGGGCAGATCTTGCCTCTTGTACCTGCCGACTTCTTTGAATCAGTTACCAGGGCCATACACATAGGGAAGGTAGTCCACACAGCCTACCTGGACCTCACAGACCCCTTTGGCACAATACCACACTCGGGCATCTTAGATGCACTCACCAGCTTACATATCAACACATATGTCCCAAGCTGGATTGCAAACTGGATCAGGGATAGCACCCACATGTTCAGACGTGCAGGTGCCATGTCAGACTCTACACCAGTTACATGTGGCATACCATAAGGCTTAGTTCTGAGACCTGTCTTGTTCAGTATATATTCCTGCAAGGTACAGGCTAACACGGGGGGAGTATGGCTGACCAGGTTCACAGATGACTGCAGACTGGGTGCCATAATCGACTCTCCAGCTAACACATGCATCCTCCTACAGGGTCTCCCAGAGATGGATAAGTGGTGCCAGAGCCATAGCCTACAACTAACTGCCATACAATACATACACGTCCCCTTTGTGATTGACAAAGTGCACACAGATTAACACATAGGTGGTAATCCATTACATAGAGAAGGTGTACATTTGGATTTAGGGTCCACAGTAGATACTCATCTCTCCTTTGAATATCACATTGGCAAAGTGGTTAGGTAGACCTTCTATATAGACCACGTTATCCCAAAAGGTTACACATCTAAATCCAGAGAGGTCATTGTGCACCTGTACTCATCACACCCATACTTGAGTACACTGTCCCATTTGGGATGTACCTTACCCGACACCTGCAGCAACTGTCATGACCCCTAAGGTACCTCATGAAGTGGAACAGGAGACTCATACAGATGCCCTACACAGTTCAGCTACAGAAACACCAGCTGTACTCGGTTGCTTAACGCTTACCCAGATGCAATCTGTGGCTGCTGTATGCAGCCATGTCCAGCCCAGACTTGTTGGACATGCTTCATCTCAGGATATTACAGTTACACACTCCAGGACGTCTACCTCAGCACAGCATTAATAGGACATGCTGGAGGGACAGATTCGTATCCCAGAGGCTCCCCTCACTCTGGGATGACATCCCAGTCCAAGTTAGGCAGAGCCCCTCACTGACCCTCTTCAAGGGAAATACTGACAAGTGGATGGGTGATCATACATTTACCCCTGGGATCTCTTCTGGGTCCCTGCTAGACAGAGGCACAGTATGCTAACCATACTACGGCTATCTTGTGTGACCTATTATTCAAAGGCACAGGGTGGTGACAGCCATACACACTCTGGCTAGGCTTCTGAATGCCCTAGGGCTAATACCTAGTATCAACCTATGAACCTATGTACCTATGATAATATTTGGAGTGCACATTGTTTATTGATGATACTGACTGCAGATTTTTTATCCTCTTTACTTTCCCACTTTCTATGTAAAACATATTTATCTGTTGTACATATTTGATTATGACAGGATTCCCAGATGTTATATATGTGCCTGTTGTCTTATAACTGTGTGCACAATGCAGGATTGTTAGCTAGGGAGAGGTTTGTGGGTTAACAGGTGAACTGCCAAATATGTCTGGCCCACTGCTGCACTCAGACAAGGCCTAAGTGTGTGAGCATGCCCAGTTTGCACATTCACTGTTTTGTTGTCTGACATTTGTTTCATTTCTTTAAGTGTGTGAGCATGCCCAGTATGACCTTTCAGTATGTTGCTGTCTGGAGGCCAGTACATTTGTTACCATGTGTGAACATGCCCAGTATTAACATGTGTACTATCTGTGTTTGAAATCAAGTTATATTTATACTGCAGGGCTCACCTTTGTGTCATAAGTTGACATATATTATGCTGTGACTGCAGGGTTTCCATGACACACTTTGCATACACTTATCAGCATGTCTTCATACAAGCTGACCAGTGAAATACTGTCTTGGTTTGGGGGTTTGGTACTGTGACTATAGTGCAGAGTATCCTGGGTTCGAGGCCTGTCACTGCTTTAAATTTTCATACTGGCCAGACCAGACTGCTTAAGTTCAACTAAAGCATATATATGCATGTTTACCTGCTTTTGCTCAACTATGGGCAAATTTGACCAGACTTGACCAACATTGCTCAACAGTTTTCAACATTGTTGAACATTGGCCAATATTGCTCAACATTGTCCAGAGTTGTGCCAGTTAGTGTGTAAGCTTATGTTTACATATACTGCATAGTGTCAAAGCTGTTTAGCACTGCTTTATATTGCTTAACACAGGTCAATCATGCCTCAGGTGGTGCTGCAGGGCTGCCTATGTTGGATGCACATAGTACACTCCCTCTACATGTTTGACAACAGGTAGTGTCAAGTTAGGCATCCGTTTTACTGTATGTGCGGGTCAGGGAGAGGTATAATTTCCAGGGTTCCTACTGAGCCAGTTTATGTGCTATGTGTTGCCTCTTTGCCAAGGCTAAAGCATACTGGGCATGCCTCGTTCTGCCTACTGAGGCGGGCTGAGGTTGTTCCTCCTCCGAGTCACCCTCCACCTGTGATGGCCTTTGCAATGGTGGGGGGATGTTTGGCCCAGGCCTATGCTGATCCTGCTGCAGCTGTTTTCACAGGATCATATTATGCAGCATAGCACATACCATGACAATTTGGGTACATGTAGTTGGTGAGTACTGCAAGACTCCACCAGAGGTGTCCAGACACCAGAACCGTGACTTGAGCAGCCCAAACACATGCTCAATTACATTTCATGTTTGTGCATGTGCCTCATTATGGCGTTCCTGTTCCAGTGTGTGTGTGTTTCTGATGGGTGTCATCAGCCACAGCTCCAGTGCATATCCAGCATCCCCCACTAGGTGACCATGAGGGATGTCCCTATTGGCAAATGTCTGGTACAGCTGCATCAGATGCCAGATATGGGAATCGTGGTAGCTTCCAGGGCAGCCAGCACAAACATTCATTATTATGCCCTGGGCTTCACACACGACCTGGCAGTTGATGGAGGGGAAGCCATTGCGGTTAATGTAGGCCCTACCCCGCTCACCAGCTGGTGCTTTGATGTGTATGTGCATGCAGTCTATTGCACCCACTACCTCAGGATATTCTGCTATTTGCTGGAAGAGATGCATATTGCTGGACAATACCTCACGGGAATTGGGGAAATATACATGATCACCGACATGTGCTGACATGTCATCCAGGAACTGGTGCAGTACCCTGGATGCTGATGCCTGTGATATCCCCATCATATCACCAGTTGGTCTCTGGAAGGTACCTGTTGTTAGTATTCCTAGGCCAACACATACCTTGGTTTCCACTGGAATGGGTTCCCCTCTGTTGGCTGTTGGTTCTGTGTGTGAGGCGTGGCCTGCACAGCTCAACAATTTGCTGCATGAGGTCTCTATCCACTCTATAGCGCTCCTCTATCTCCAACTCATGTAGCCCCTGGTAGGTTACCCTGGGCCTGTACACTCTTCTCTGTCTCCTCACTGTGGGTTGTCCAGCAGCATTTCCATTGTCACCACCCTCAGCATGTTGCATATGTCGCCTTATAACAGCAATGGCAGCCCCTAACATTTCTTTGTCTCAGTAAAGCTTTTTCAGTTTTCACTTCTATTAGCTTACTGCAGTGTCTGTTGTGAGAAACATACTGGACTGTTGTTTGCAGAGTTTTAAGTGCTAGGCTGGGCTGGGCTAGTGTACTGCCTGTGTAATTGCCTGATTCTGATTGTTTTCACCTGCTAGCTCTGCTAGTACTCCCTGGTAGCTTCCTACTATTTGTCGTGCTTCCTTTTTCCTTTCTGTTTCCTCGGGGGGGGGGGCACCGCGCACACAAGTGCAAACACGCGCACAGCAGCTAACAATGCGCACACATGCTTACACGGACTAAAACTTGCTTATTCGGGTTAAAGCACATGCACACCAGCGCAAACGCGCTTACAACTCTTTAAACAGCCTTATACGTGCTTACTCCGTCATAAACGCATGCACTCACACTTACACACGTGCACTCTGTCTTACTCAGGTTTACATGCGCACATACACGCGCATACCCATTCAGCAAGAAACTTTGGTGTTATCCACGGCATACACCTTCCATTTCTTGGCTTTCCCTAGCCTATCTGTTGACATACCTCTTTCCATGATGTATAAATGACAGCTGGCACATGCCACTCTGCTCCAATGAGCTTCACTTCTTTCATACATACCCTCCTCATGATGTCACCTATCTTCTACTCTGTTACTCCCCATATCCTACTTCTACACTCCACTGACTGTGCTCATTTGCTATGTAAACTTGCGATTCACTATCCTAACACTCATTTACATAGGATTGCCTACTAATGCTTGGTTACATCTCTTAGACTGAGCTTCCCCCTTTAGCAACCTCTACTCGGTGGCCATGTTGGCTTCAGCCTGCCATTCCCTTGCATTGTACATTAACAATTTCAATAAAATCCACATTTGTGGGTTTTAATTTTTAGTATTCTGGGTTTTAGAGCGCAGCCCGTTTGCGCGGCGCTGCGCTACGCTTAAACATCGGAAATCTGCGAAAAAAAATATTTTTATTTTAATATTGCATCAGGAAACATTTCCAATGGCCATATGTTTGGCCACTGGCATGCTTCCTGCACTGGATGCAACCTTTATTTGGAGCTGTCACGGCTCCGTTTTGCTATTTGCAGAATGGTACTCAGTTGTCAAATGAGTACATTTCTGCAAATAACACTGCTCTTACTCGGACAGGTTCGGGTTTCCTGAATCGCAAATCTACCTCATTTGCATGCCTTTCGCCTGCAATTGAGGTAATTTGCATATCCTAGCCCTGTCCATGTAAGAGCCATTTTAGGAGCTCTCTTACATGCCCCTACAGGCTGTTCCTGGATCGCTCGTCGGACATGATGGCTGCATGGAGTCTTACTCTACTCTAAGACTCCGTGCAAGCCTTCGTGAATCCAGCCCAATATCTACTTAACTGGAGTAGACAGAGGTCAAATATCAACCTAGTTGTGTTTGCCATTGTGTAAGCTTTAAGATGAAATATTTTAATAAAGATGGTTTTGGAATTACCGATGCAAATATGAACAAGCCATATTTGACACCTAGTGGCATCAACAGAATGTCACTGCAGGGGCTCCTAGAGACATCACTCAGCTGTAATGAGGTAACCCTCATAATTTCCACTTTCTTCCCCAATTCTCTGCCTGGGCAGCAACACAGGAACATTAAACCTTACTGAATCACAACCATCTAAACACAGCATACCAAATAATGATATTGTGATAATAACCCAGAGCACAGCAATTTAGTGTATTTAAAGAAAAACATTTGAATATTTGCAGGGGAAGACCCTATGTACAACTCATGTCATAGGTTCATAGGTAGGGACTAGGCTACTGGCCCTAGGGCCTATATAAGCCTAGCCAAAAAGGTACCCTGGCTTTCACCTCCCAAGAAAATTATTTTCCTGTGCCCTTGTCGAGCAGAGCCACAGAGGTGATCCCTGGGGTGAATTTCCTATTTCCCACCCAATCATCAAGATTTTTCTTGAAGAGTGCTAATGAGGAGCTTTGTTTGATATATATAGGTAGCTTGTTCCAGAGTATGGGAAGTCTCTGGGACAGGAATCTATCCCTCCAGCATGTTCTGTTTATTGTGATGACAAGGTTTAGGTCCCTAGAGCATGTAGCTCAGAGGGATTGGGATTTCTTTAAGTGGTGCATGTCCAACAGCTCTGGGTTTGACATAGCTTTGTATGTTAGGCAGAGATCACCTCTGAGTAGGTGATATGCGATGGAGTAAAGCTGGTTTTTTTTCAGACGGTCTGCGTAGGGCATCTGTTTGAGGCCTGTAATCCTCTTTGTGAGGTATTTCTGTGGCCTTTCCAGTTGTTGTAGATGTATTATGAGGTACATACCAAAAGGGGCGTTGTACTCTATAATGGGTCTAATGAGTGACGAGTAGAGGGGAACAATGACCTCTTTTTTCCTGGATGAGAAACCTTTTGTGATGAGGTGTGCCATGTACAAGGATTTCTTGACTACTGTGGCGATGTGATTATCAAAGGAGAGACTACTGTCCATCTGTGTTCTAAGGTTTCTTATCACACTTTTGGTGTTAAGTAGACTACTATCTATGTGGTAGCTCATGGGTACAGTGCTTTTACCAAAGGGGATGACAATGCACTTTTTGGCATTGCGTTTGAGGTCATGGTTTTGACACCAGGCATCTGTCTCAGTGAGGCCCTTTTGTAGGATGTCCACATCATTAGGAGTTTCGATTATGGCTCCTAGTTTGCAGTCATCTGTGAACTTCATTAGCCAAAGACCTATTGTGTTAGCCTGTACTTCAGAAAAGTAGATACCAAACAGGAGAGGACCCAGGACTGAACCCTGTGGTACTCCACTTGTCACTGGACTGAAGTCGGATTTGGAGTCTGCTACTTTCACAGTGTGGGTTCTGTCAGTGAGCCAGTTGGCAACCCATCTTGTGGCATAGTGATTTATACCTAGTTTAGTGAGTTTATCTATAATTCCAGAGTGGGGTATGGTGTCAAAAACCTTGGCAAGATCGAGATAGGCTGTGTGAACCACCTTACCCTCATCTACAGCTTTGGTGACTGCTTCAAAGAAGTCTATCATGTTTAGGAGACATGATATGCCTTTTACAAACCCAAACTGGGTGGGGTCCAGAGTTTGGAGATTACCAGTGTCTTTGTTTATACGTTCCATGATGATATGTTCCATGGCCTTGCATACCAGGCTCATTAGGCTAATGGGGCAGTAGTTCCCGGGGTCCGTTGTGGCTTCCCCTTTGTGGAGTTGGATAACCGTTGCCATGCGCCATTCAGTGGGTACAAAGCTTGAGGTGAGGCTATGACTGAATATGATGCTTAGCTGGGGTGCCAGTTAATTCTGTAATTTGTGTAGAACACAGCCTGGGATGTTGTCAGGTCCCATGGATGCTGTGTTCTTGACTTTGAAGAGTGTGTTTTTTACCTGTGCAGCAGTGATTACAGGAACTTTGCATTCTTCCAGTATAGAGATTGGCCCTTTAGGGGGTGAGAGGGGAGTAAAGTTAGCACTGAAACTATCTGCCAGGATGTTGGCAATATCAGTTGGTTTTGTATATTTAGTGCCATTGTGCTATAATGACTGTGCTTCCACCCCTCTTTTTAATAGTATGAATCCAAAATCAATGTAAACTAGGAATAGCTCACGTAATGCTCCCTCAATAACAGTAATCTCAGCTCCAGCTCCAAAATATAAAATAAATGAAGCAACAATTTGTTTGCATTTTGCTTCAGTTCAATCAAATATTGGGTTATAGCTGTTTCTATTAAATTCAAAAAGTAAATCATCCAAAATCTTGTCATTTAGAACAGTTATTTCATCATATAAGGGGATTAATCTATGCGACATTCCATTTAATAATCAATTTCATTAACTCAGTACAGTGCTTTCAAACATTTCAGTCAATTCATGATAAATGTCACTATTAATAGGGAACCTGTTAAGAAATTTAAACATTCTTAATATATGGTATATTTTTAAAATATATATGCCATTAATTTATATAACATTTTCAGTCTTATACAAATAGACTTGTTTTGCAAGTCATGTTATTGGAAATTTTGGATAAAGGTGCTGTATCAAATTCAACTATATCTTTAAATGAAATAATTTAACTTAATTGGATTTTTGATTGAATAATTTACCAGTGTATTTAAGTGAGCTGAACGTTGGGCATTTGGTTCTGATGAAGTCCATTGTGATGTTGCTAAAGGCCAAAAGTGCTTAACCAACACTATTCTGTTACTATATTTTTGTTTACAATAAACTTGACTTCAATGTTAGTGCATTAGCTGGTCGCTTAATTTATTTTATATTTTATATTTTGGAGCTGGAACTTAGATTACTGTTATTGAGGGAGGACTATATGAGCTATTCCTGGTTTACACTGGATTGAGGTCACAGCTGCACAGACACACACTCTTTTTACTGGTTATAAATCCATAATCACACATTTTGGAGTCTTAAGGAAATCTTCATTTTCACAGTAAGGCCAAAGTGGTATCAGCATCCCACACCACTGGATGGCTAACCTTGCCATAGGATCATAGGATCATAGGAGGTTACTAGGCTATTGGCCCTGAGGCCCTTATAAGCCTTGCCAAGAGTTTAGCTCATGTTTAGAGAAGTCAGCACCCAAAGCCCCTGTCTAGCAGGGATATAGGTGGAATCCCAGCGGTGTATTTTCTGTTTCCCATCCAGTTATCCAGGCTGCGCTTAAAAAAATGATAATGAAGTACTCTGCTTGATGTGCAGAGGGAGTCTGTTCCACAGATGGGGGAGTCTTGGGGACACAAATCTCCTGCCAAGTCCTATTGATGTCACAGACCAGGTTGAGGTTGTGCATATGGGTTGCTTGAGTGGAGCTTCACTTGCGGATATGCAGCAGTCCCATCAATGTGGGGTCTGAGATTGCTTTTTATGCCAGACAGAGGTCACCTCTTAGGTGTTTGTATGAAAGTGAGTAGGGGGACAGGGCTTTTAGCCTATCTGTGTAGGGTAGATGTTTAAGGCCCTGGATTCTCCTTGTTTAGAAACTCTGTGGTCTGTCCAGCTGCTGCATGTGCTTTGCGAGATACATGCCGAAGGGGGATTTATACTCAGGAATTGGCCTTATAAGGGAAGAATACAGGGATGTTATGACCTCTTTTCCCTGGATAAGATACCCTTACTAATAAGGTGGGCCATGTAGAAAGCTTTCCATACAACGGAAGCAACATGGTGGTCAAAAGTCAGCTTGCTATCAACCTGGGTGCCCAAATCCCTTACTACTAATTGTGTACTTAGGACATTGTTATTAATGTGATAATAGGTGTGGATGTCACTCTCCCCAAAGGGGATGATGATGATGCATTTTTTTGCATTAAGCTTGAGGCCATGTTTCTGACACCAGTCATTTGTTTGGGTGAGACCTTCTTGGAGGATGTGCACATAACTTGGGGAATTGATGACTGCACCAAGCTTGCAGTCACCTGCAAACTTGGTCAGCCATAGCTGACTGTTTTTTGCCTGCACCTCAGAGAAGTATATCCCAAATAACAGAGGCCCCAAGACTGATCCCTAGGGTATGCCACTTGTTATTGGTCTACTGCTTGAGATGGCTTGCCCAATTTTGATTAGGTGGGTTCTATCAGTGAACCAGTTTGCTACCCATCTGATAACATATGGATTGATGTCTAGTTGAGAGAGTTTATCTATTATCCCCAAGTGGGGAATAGTGTTGAAAGCTTTGGCCAGGTCAAGGCAAGCGGTGTGTACCATCTTCCTCTCGTCCATGGCTTTGGTGACTGTCTCAAAGAAGTCAACCAGATTTAACAGACATAACCTCCCCTTGACAAAGCCAAACTGTGTGGGGTCAAGTGTTTGGAGGTTGACAGTGTCCCTCTTAATGAGGTCCATGATAATCCGTTCCATGGCCTTACAGATCAGGCTAGTTAGGCTGATGGGTCTATAATTTCCTGGGTCGGTGGACACTCCACCTTTGTGTAAAGGGATGACAGTGGCTGTCCTCCACTCAGCTGGGACAACACCGGTACTCAGGCTTTGGTTGAATAGGGCACCTAATGGTGCTGCAAGTTCCAGAGTGAGTTTATACAGGATGCGGCCTGGGATGGTATCAGGTCCCATGGAGGCTGTATTTTTTGCCTTTGAGAGGGCAGTGATGACCTGTTCCCTAGAGATAAAGGGTGGGGGACAGGTATTGGGGATGTCCTGATTTGCTGATGGGGGGACAGAGGGGAGAAGATTTCAATGAATCTGTCAGCCAGTAGATTGGCTATATCTACAGCATTTGTGTATGTAGTGTCCTTGACCACCAGTTCTGAACAGATCTGGGTGCTTCCTTTGAGATTGCGGACATATGTGAAGAAGGCCTTATGATTGCCTCTAGTAGATGTGGCCAATTTGAACTCAAAGTTGGCTTTAGAGCATTTCACTATTGCTCTTATTTGCTTATTCAGATTAAGGAGAGATTGCTTCCAATTGAGCACTTGCTCCTTCTTGGTCCTGGACAGCAATTTTTTTCCTTTTGTTATATAGTTTATTTACTGCAGATGTCCACCAGACAGGTTTACTCTTCCTTGCGAAGGATGATTTTGTCCTGTGAGGTATTCCTGATTCAATGCATCTGTATAAATGCTTGTAAAGTACTTTGGTGTAGATTTGGACATTGGTGCCAGTTCCTACGGAGGGGGAGGGGCTGTGAAGCTGTTTATACCATCCCTCAGTAGGTTGCAATCAGCTTTAGAGAAGTTTTTTTGTTTGAGCCTAGCTAAGAGGAGGATCAGGGGAGATGGTGACTTTGAAAGTGACCGCTTTATGGTTGGATCTTGCCAGAGAGTATGATACTGTAGGGGTGCTACAGTGGTTACTCATGTTGGTTAATACCAAGTTCAAGATATTATCACCTCTTATGGGGGTATTGACTAGCTGTTCCAGAGCATTTCTATTGATAAAATCGAGGAATCTCTGGGCATTTGTGTTTTGGCATGAGGAGTTTTTCCAGTCTATGGTTGGGTAATTAAAGTCACACAGGATCAGTGTAAAAGGTTGGATTTTGATAAATTTGAAGAGGTCCAGATAGGTGGAGTGGGCATCTTAAACCAAATTCAGGGGCCTGTATCTAGCTATAATTTGAATAATTTGTCAGTGGTTAACTGTACCTGGAGTGTCTCTTATGCATCATACTGTTTGACCAGCCTGGACGTGTGTGTGTGTGTGTGTGTCTTTAATATATATTGAAACTCCACCTCCATTGGCTTTGCTGCCCACAGTTTGGGGTCTGAATGTATGATAGGATGAGTAACCAGATAAGGCTGGGGTGCTCTTACAGCTTTGAACCAGGTTTCGGTGACTGCACAAATGTCAGCATGTTTCAGGTTTAAGAATGTTTGCAATGAGTGCAGTTTCATGTTTAGACTCCTACTGTTTAGCAGCATGACCTTTAATTTGTTTTTTGTTGAAATGTTTGTGTTTGTAGTATCAACCTCATGACTTTTCCTAAAAAAGGCACTATGGGGGAGGCAAGGACCATTGTCAGAATCCTGGAGCCCAAATGAGACAGATGCAGGTTATCTCTAGCAAAGCATCGTGGCCTGTTGATCATATATTCCCATGCTGTCAGGTATTGGATCCCCCTGGAATGACGCCAGAAACTAAGCCAATTGTTAAAGTCAATCATTTTCTGTTTGTATTGAGGCATCATTCTGGGTAATGGTAGAATGCTGGGGCACATATTCAGCCAGCTCAATAATGTCTCTCTATAGACCATGGAGGTATGTCTCAAGTTGCTCATGCCAACATGGACTATGACAGAGTCATGACAGTACCTGTTGTTGAGAGACTTGAGTGTGTGTGTGATCTGGTGGATTCTGACACCTGAAAAACAGTGACTTTCTCCTTATTCAGCCTGGTGAGAGGCAGGCACATCTGTGTGTCTCACAATGGAGTATCCTATGACTAATATGTTGGGTTTATGTTAGGTCTTAGCTGTTGTGAGACACTGGAGTGTGGACTATGCATGGTATGTGGTGTGGAGGGTTGTGGAGTTTGCATGTGTTTTTGCCTCTGAGGTCTCCTTTGTTTGGGTTTGTTTTTGTTGAGAACCTCCGCATATCTTGGTTTGTGTTGTGTAGTTGTGGGTGGTGTCTGAGATGTAGTGATTGTGTTGATAACCTTCTCAGTGCATCTCTCACAAGTTGTGTTCCTAGGTGGTAGTAGTAGATGCTTGTCCCTGGTCATTCTTCCATGCCACATGTTTGCTCATACTTAGAGCCAATTTAAAGATACCAGTCTACCTACTGCATGTCTCTCCATAAATGCAGTCTTGAGCTAACTTTCTAATCTCAGCCATACAATTATTTACTAGCTCACTTACTTAGGTTCATAGGTAGGTACTAGGCTATCTGCCCAAGGGCATTTATAAGCCTAGCCAGAATGTGTTGGCATTCGCCTCCCTTTTAAATTAGTTTCCTGGGCCTCTGTCCAGCAGGGCCATTGAAGTGATCCCAGGGGTAAATTTATGATTTCCCATCCACTCGTCAAGATTTCTCTTGAAAAGAGTTAGTGAGGGGCTTTGCCTAACATAAACTGGGATTCTATTTCAGAGCAAGGGAAGTCTCTGGGACAGGAATCTATCCCTCCAGCATGTCCTGTTTATTGTTGTGCTGTGGTTTAAATCCCTAGAGCGCGTGGCTCTAAGAGATTTAGTTTTCTTGAGGTGGAGCATGTCCATTAATTCCAGATTGGACATGGCATTGTACACCAGGCAGAGATCACCTCTGTGTAGGCGGTAAGCAACCAAGTAGAGCTGGAGTTTCTTTAGTCGAGCTGCATAGGGCATCTCTTTGAGGCCCACGATCCTCTTGGTGAGGTACTTCTGTGGTTTTTCCAGCTGTTGCAGGTGTTGAGTAAGGTACATTCCAAATGGGGCATTGTACTCTATTATGGGCCTGATGAGTGATAAGTAGAGGGGCACAATGACCTCTCTTGATCTACATGTGAACCCTTTTGTGATTAGGTGGGCTACATAGAAGGATTTTCTCACCACTTTTGCAATGTGATTATCAAAGGAGAGGTTGCTATCTACCTGGGCCCCCAGATCCCTAATTACATCTTCCGTACTTAGTGGATTACCACCTATGTGATAATTCATGGGCACTTTGTTTTTCCCATAGGGGATGACTATGCACCTTTTGGCATTTAGCTTGAGGCCATGGTTCTGAAACCAGGTGTTTGTCTCCGTGAGACCCTTCTGGAGGATGTCTGTGTCAGCTGGAGAGTCGATTATGACTCCCAGTTTGCAGTCATCTGTGAACTTGGTCAGCCATTGTCCTCCCATGCTTTCCTGTACCTCAGAGAAGTATATACCAAACAGGAGGGGTCCTGTGGGACACCACTTGTAACTGGTTTAGAGTTGGACATGGCACCCGCAACTCTGACCATGTGAGTTCTATCTGAGAGCCAATTGGCAACCCATCTCATGACATAGGGGTTGATGTTCAAGCTGGTAAGCTTATCTATAATGCCAGAGTGGGGAATGGTGTTGAAGGCCTTAGCGAGGTCCAGGTAGGCTGTGTGGACTACCTTTCCCTCATCTGTGGCCTTGGTAACTATTTCAAATTAGTCAAGTAGGTTTAGGAGGCAGGATCTGCCTTTAACAAAGCTGAATTGGGTAGGGTCCAGTGTTTGGAGGTTCCCGATGTCTCTGTTAATGAGTTCCATGATGATGCTCTCCATAGCTTTGCAGACCAGGCTAGTCAGGCTTATAGGGCAATAGTTCCTAGGATCTGTTGTGGCGCCACCTTTGTGGAGGGGGATAACTGTTGCTGTATGCCATTCCTTGGGTAGATAGCCTGTGGTAAGGCTGAAATTGAACAGTGAATTTAGGTGAGGGTTTAGTTCATTTTGGAGTTCGTGTAAGACACATCCTGGGATACCATCCGGTCCCATTGATGCTGTGGTTTTGGCTTTGGAGAGGGCTGCTTTCACCTGTGTGTCTGTGATGTTTGGGGCTCTACATTCTTCTGGGATGGGCATGGGCCCTTTTGGGGGCGAGGGGGAGTTAAAGTTTGCACTGAACCTATCAGCCAGGATGTTGGCAATGTCAGTTGGTTCAGTGTATTTTTTGCCATTTTGCAGTAGCTCAGAGCATATCTGAGAGTTGCCACCTAGATTCTTGACATAGCTAAAGAAGGCTTTGTAATTATCTTTAGAGTCTTTGGCAATTTTTCTTTCGAAACTGACCTTGGATGATTTTATGAGAGATTGTAGTTTCTTGCTAATACTGATCAGGGATGCCTTTCCTTTTTGGGATTTTGCTCTATCATGTAATAGTTTCCACCTTCTGTTGTATAGCTTATTTATGGCCGGGGACCACCAGACTGTTTTCCCCTTTTTGGAGGAGTGCGTCTTGGTTTTATTTGGGATGGCTCGATCCATTCCATAGGTTCATAGCATTCAAGTGCTCATAGAATGCATTTGTAAAGGATTCAGCAGATTGGGCAGTATTATCCTTTAGCAAGGGGGCTTTGAAACGTTCCACCTCGGTCTTGAGAAGTGTGAAGTTTGCTTTTGAAAAGTTTTTCACAGTGGTTTCCTTGACTGGGGGTGGGGTCGGGATGTGGATGTCCAGTGTGATTAGTTTATGGTCTGATCTTACCAGCGAGGGGTTTACCTCTGGTGTGGAACACTGATCCCCCATGTTGGTGATGATCAGGTCCAATATGTTGTCACCTCTTGTGGGAGTGGTGACCAGTTGTTCCAGGGCATTTGAGTTTATAAACTCTAAGAAGCATTGGGGAAAGGAGCTAGTACTCGAGTAGTTTTCCCAGTCAATGTTAGGGTAGTTGAAATCACCCATTATCATGGTGTTTGATAGGACCTTCATATTTTCCAGTGTTCTCAAGAATGCTGTGTGGGGGTCTTGAGACCAGGTGGGTGATCTGTAGCAAGCTATGATCTGAAAAGCAGCTTTGCCCACTGTTAGTTGCACATGGATGGTCTCTGAGGCCTTGTGCTGTGCTACTAACCTGGAAGTGTGGGTATCCTTTATGAAAATCCTTTTGTATTTCAGTTAGGGTTCTGGGACTGAAAGGTATGGTATGAGTTGTAGCCTGGTAGTGCTGGGGTGCTCTCTGGAGCCTTGAACCAGGTTTTTGTTACTGCACAGATATTGATTTTCTCCATGCTGAGGAGTGCCTCAAGTGCGTGCATTTTGAGGTTTAGACTTCTGGCATTGAGTAGCATTACCCTCAGTTTTTAGTTACTTTTGTTGTTTATGGAGGTGGGTTTGTCTTTTGAGCCTTGCCTAAAAAAGGCACTATGGGGGTGGCAAGAGCCTTGGCCAGTATTCGAAAGCTTAAGGGTGACAGGTGCAAGCCATCTCTGGTGAAGCAGCATGACTTGTCGAGCATGTCATCCCAGGCTGACAGACACTGGATCCCCTTTGAATGACACCAATAGCTTTGCCAGTTGCTAAAACTGATCATTTTATCTTTATACTGCGGCATCATTCTTGGTAAGGGCAAGATGCTACTCAGGGTCAGGGTCATACCGGCCTGGGCTACATGATTAGAGAGCTCCTCTATGTCTCTTTTCATGTAGTCCAGGGAGGTACGTCTCAGGTCGTTCACACCAACATGACAATGACAGAGTCATATTTGTACTTGTTTTGGAGTGACCAGAGTGCTTGTGTTATGTGGCAGATCCTGACACCCAACAGGCAGCTTACAGTAACCTTCTCCTTGTACAGTCTAGTGAGTGGGATGTCAGTGTGCCTGATAATAGAGTCACCTATTACTAGTGTATTGGGTATGTTATTTAGCCTTAAGGGCTGTGATTGCATGGCACACTGACTTTGTGAAGTATGTGATACGTGATTGTTGTTAGAGGGTGGAGTTTGCTTGGATGTCTGCTTTGGTGGTCTCTGCTGCTTTGGCAGATTTTTATTTAGAGCGTCCGAGTATGTTTTTGTGTCTTTATGTGTGTTTTTTGCTGATGCAGATATAACTGGTCTATGTGAGACTGGTAGTGTGGTGCAAGTGTTTCCCTTCCCCTCCTGACTGACTGTTCCAGTCTTGGGTTGAGAGAGCTTAGCCTCCAGTTTGGTTGTATAGTTGCATCTCTCACATACATTTGTGTTTCTTGGAAGGAGGAGAGGGTTGTCTGTGTACATGAGGCAATTGTAACATTGCCTGAAGATGCCCACATTCACCAGCTGGAATGGAGAGTACACCTGAAACTGCCCTTTGGACATGCCTGTATAGATAAATAGGTTCATAGGTTCATAGGTTGGTACTGGGCTATCTGTCCGAAGGCATATATTAGCCCAGCCACGTTGTGCGGTATTCACCGCCCCTTTAGTAGTTCCCTAGACCCTTGTACTAGCAGCTAGTACCCTTGGCCCCTATCTACTACTGCTGTTGGTGTGATCCCCAGTGTGAACTTTCTGTTACCCATCCACTCATCAAGGTTCCTCTTGAAGAGTGATAGTGAGGGGCTGTGTCTTATGTAGATTGGGACCCTGTTCCATAGTAAGGGAAGTCTCTGCGAAGGGAATCTATCCCTCTAGCATGTTCTATTCATTGTTGTGTTGATGTTTATATCCCTAGAGCGTGTAGCTCGAGTAAATTTGGTTTTGCTAAGATGGAGCATGGTCAACAATTCTGGGTTGGACATGGCTCTGTATGTTAGACAGAGATCGCCTCTGAGAAAGCAGTATGCAACAGAGAACAGTCTTAGCTTTTTCAGTCGTGCTGCATAGGGCAACTGTTTGAGGCCAGTAATCCTCTTGGTTAGGTACCTTTGTGGTCTCTCCAGCTGCTGGAGATGTCTAGCCAGGTACATTCCAATTGGTGCATTGTACTCAATAATGGGTCTGATGAGGGAAGAGTAGAGGGGCACCATTACATCCTTAGATCTTGATGCGTACCCTTTCGTGATCAGATGAATGAACTGTTTTACTGATTGTCCAGTAGAGATGAATAGGGAGCCTTGTACTAATGTATTGTAAAAAGGGGGGTGTAGTGTTAGCATTTATTAGTGCTTACTGAGAGCTTAGAGCAAGTGCTGAACTGTAAAAACAAGGTTGGATGCTTTAGTTGAGAGTTTGACTAGTTCCAAGGGAAAAATTGAACAGCAGACTTCATGGAACCGGGAATAGTTTAACCCTAGCTAACCGGCGTGCAAATATGGGTTTTAAAGCAGGGAGATGAAAGAGATAGAAATTAGCCCAAAACAGCCAATAAACTACTAGTTGCTGGGCTGAGACCACTCCTCCCGGGACAGATTGGCTGCTCAAAGCTTCCCACTCTCACTGGTGAACAGAGAAACTTCCTCCTATCCAAGTAAGGATATGGGCAACACAGGAACTTGTACCACAGCCATGAATTCAACAGAACCTGAAAACTGGACTAGACTAGCTTAGAAAAGGTGGGAAACAAGAATTTGTTTTTTTTTTTCTTTAATTCAAAAAAGTACAGTAAACTTACACAAAAATACTTTAAATGCTCAGAACAGGCTAGCACACTTGAGTGTGTAGCCTACAACAGCTAAACAGATGAATACAACACAAAAAATGACTAAAACGACTTTAAAAGTGCAAACAGCAAAAATAAGTACAGTATGCAGCAAAGATAGCTTTTTAGAGCACAGAAATGCTAGAAGATCGCATTTTCTGCAAAATTATTAGTCACAGTTTAAAATGCAGAGAAAAAAATACTTAATCAGTTGAAAGTCACTCTTTTGTCACTCTGCTGCTTGTAGGACTCTGCAGGAAACCACGAGCAGCTTAGCTGAGTTGTATACAAGAGCAAAACCACACAATTGTGGGTTTTAAAGTAGGGAGATGAAAGAGATAGAAATTAGCCCAAAACGGCCAATAAACTACTAGTTGCTGGGCTGAGACCACTCCTCCAGGGACAGATAGGCTGCTCAAAGCTCTCCACTCTCACTGGTGAGCAGAGAAACTTCCTTCTATCCAAGTAAGGATATGGGCAACACAGGAACTTGTACCACAGCCCTGAATTCAGCAGAACCTGAAAATTGGACTAGACTTGCTTAGAAAAGGCGGGAAACAAGAATATATGTATTTTTTTCTTTTTTTTCAAAAAAGTACAGTTAACTTACACAAAAACACTTTAAATGCTCAGAACAGGCTAGCACACTTGAGTGTGTAGCCTACAACTGTTAACAGATGAGTACAACACAAAAAAAACACTAAAACAACTTTAAAAGTGCAAACAGCAAAAATAAGTACAGTTTGTTTGTGTCTTTTGGCTTTTCCCGGTTAGGGGTCGCCAGAGCGGAACTCTGATCTGCTAATGATTGGTAGTTGATTTTTTTGTGCCGAGTTACCAGCCCTGATGCACAACCTTCAATGAAGGAATGCCCATTCATGCATGTCTCCACACAGAAGATGCTCTAGCTGAGAATTGAACTGGACAGCATCTTACTGTGAGGCGACAACGCTACCGCAGCACCACCACTGTGGGTAAGTACAGTATGCAGCAAAAATAGCTCTTTAGACCACAGAAATGCTAGAAGATTGCTTTTTCGGCGAAATTAGCAGTCACAGGAATAAAATGCAGAAAAAAAACTTAATCAGTTGAAAGTCACTCTTTTGTCACTCTGCTGCTTGTAGGACTCTGCAGGACACCACAAGGAGCTTAGCTGAGTTGTATACATGTGCAAAACCACGCCAATGTGGGTTTTAAAGCAAGGAGATGAAAGAGATAAAAATTAGCCCAAAACAGACAATAAACTGCTACTTGCTGGACTGAGACCACTCCTCCAGGGACAGATAGGCTGCTCAAAGCTCCACACTTTCACTGGTGAACAGAGAAAATTCCTTCTGTCCAAGTAAGGATATGGGCAACACAGGCACTTGTGCCATAGCTCTGAATTCAGCAGAACCTGAAAACTGGACTAGACAAGCTTAGAAAAGGCAGGAAACAAGAATATATTTTTTCTTTTTTTCAAAAAAGTACAGTAAACTTACACAAAAACACTTTAAATGCTCAGAACAGGCTAGCGCACTTGAGTGTGTAGCCTACAACTGTTAAACAGATGAGTACAACACAAAAAAATGACTAAAACAACTTTAAAAGTGCAAACAGCAAAAATAAGTACAGTATGCAGCAAAAATAGCTTTTTAGAACACAGAAATGCTAGAAGATTGTGTTTTCGGTGAAATTAGCAGTCACAGGAAAAAATGCAGAGAGAAAATACTTAATCAGTTGAAAGTCACTCTTTTGTCACTCTGCTGCTTGTAGGATTTTGCAGGACACCACAAGGAGCTTAGCTGAGTTGTAGACAAGTGCAAAACCTCACAAATGCGGGTTTTAAAGTAGGGAGATGAAAGAGATAGAAATTAGCCCAAAACGGCCAATAAACTACTAGTTGCTGGGCTGAGACCACTCCTTCAGGGACAGATAGGCTGCTCAAAGCTCCCCACTCTCACTGGTGAACAGAGAAAATCCCTTCTATCCAAGTAGGGATATGGGCAACACAGGAACTTGTACCACAGCCCTGAATTCAGCAGAACCTGAAAACTGGACTAGACTAGCTTAGAAAAGGCGGAAAACAAGAATATTCTTTTTTCTTTTTTTCAAAAAAGTACAGTAAACTTACACAAAAACACTTTAAATGCTCAGAACAGGCTAGCATACTTGAGTGTGTAGCCTACAACAGTTAAACAGCTGAATAAAACACAAAAAATGACTAAAATGGCTTTAAAAGTGCAAACAGCAAAAATAAGTACAGTATGCAGCAAAAAAAGCTTTTTAGAGCACAGAAATGCTATAAGATCACGTTTTTGGTGAAATTAACAGTCACAGGAAAAAATGCAGAGAAAAAAAAACTTAATCAGTTGAAAGTCACTCTTTTTTCACTCTGCTGCTTGTAGGACTCTGTAGGACACCACAAGGAGCTTAGCTGAGTTGTATACAAGCGCAAAGCTGCGCAAATGTGGGTTTTAAAGCAGGGAGATGAAAGAGACAGAAATTAGCCCAAAACGGCCAATAAACTACTAATTGCTGGGCTGAGACCACTCCTCCAGGGACAGATAGGCTGCTCAAAGCTCCCCACTCTCACTGGTGAACAGAGAAACTTCCTTCTATCCAAGTAAGGTTATGGGCAACACAGGAACTTGTACCACAGCCCTGAATTCAGCAGAACCTGAAAACTGGACTAGACTAGCTTAGAAAAGGCGGGAAACAAGAATATTTTTTCTTTTTTTCAAAAAAGTACAGTAAACTTACACAAAAACACTATAAATGCTCAGACCAGGCTAGCACACATGAGTGTGTAGCCTACAACAGTTAAACAGATGAATACAACACAAAAAACAACTAAAACGACTTTAAAAGTGCAAACAGCAAAAATAAGTACAGTATGCAGCAAAAATAGCTTTTTAGAGTACAGAAATGCTAGAAGATCACAAAATTAGCAGTCACAGGAAATAAATGCAGCGAAAAAAATACTTAATCAGTTGAAAGTCACTGTTTTGTCACTCTGCTGCTTGTAGGACTCTGCAGGACACCATGAGGAGCTTAGCTGAGTTGTATATGAGTTGTATACTTTCCTACAAGACTATCCTTTAGAATATTTTGGTAGGTCTAGGATTGTAATGAGTTTTGTAAGTAAGCTTATCAGATGCCAGCAGGTTTTTTTACTAGGGTTCTCAGAAGTCTTTTTATTAAACTGTATAAATACAGGAGTGAATGCTATTTTGTCTGTCTTACTTGCAATCTCAACAACAAAAAAGCTATTCTACAATCCATAAAGTGGGCTTCCACATCAAATGCAGTTAGAATCAGTCAATAACAGATGACTTATTACTTTACCAGCTTACCTATGGGAAGAAGAATGGATTTTGACACCAAATGCAGTTATTCCATACCAAAGAAGTCATTTCTATAGTAGATAAAGCACAACAAGAGAATCTTTGATTGGTCCTGTGGTTGGATTCCACCAACCAGCATTTGGCATCTGATTTTAATGGAAGTTCCAGCACTGGAGATTGTCAGATACCTATGATGATGCAAAACATGACAAAGTGTTGACAATCAATGCTTGCTCATCCCCACTGCCTGTCAGTTCAGCCTCCCACTACTACCACTAGCTGCCAGCAACTGCATCCCAGAATTCCTGAAAATCAGGAGAGGAAACAAATTGGCATCATCACTTTTAACAAGTGACATATTGGTACATACTTGCCTGAGTTACTGGGAATTCCAGAAGCTAAGACTAGCAGAAGGACATTGGAAGAAGATTCCTGTAACAATGTACTTATTACATCTTACAACAAGGACCCTCATCGATGGTTGTTTGGTTGGTTTGAATCTCCATAAGAATGTCTTATTACATGTAACAACAAGGACCCACATTGATGGGTATTTGGTAGGTTACAATCTTAAACAGTAGGTTGCCAGGGCAAGAGAAGACAAATGAACACAAGATGATCAAACTACTGAGGCCTGGAAACAGTGTATCCAGAGCAGACATGGCTGCCAGTGTCATATTTGAGAAAATTATACTTGGAAAGGAGGACCACCATGGAAAATCTATGCAAAAGATTAAGCAAGTAGTTGAAACCACTTCTGCAGGGAAACACTGAACTATGACCACAACAAAAGCCAGCAAGTGGCTCCAGCAGATAGCACAGAAAACATAGCTGCCAGTCAACTGCGCAGTAAAGCTGGGAACTGGGAACTCTGTGGCCTTCTTCTGAAAATGTGATATCAATGATCTTGTCTGGGCTGAATCCCTTGAGTTGGAGCACACCAGAGATCAGTCTTTCTGCCCTTCCAAGTAGATCTTGGCTCTTTATTTCTTTTTACCTTTGGCTCTCCATGTGGGCATTGATTGAGTTATTTGTGATCTCCCTTTTCTGGCTCCCATGCAGTATTGTGTTTTTCTTTTTTCTATCTAATTACATGTCCCATCATTAAGTTCAAAAGTGTAAATGAAATTCATTCCCATTACTCCTTGATAGCCTAGTAGAATATGGATCTAGTCTTCTTCTAGAGGCCTGTTTGCTTAGGCCTTAATTCTCTATAAAATCCCTGGGAATTTTGCCCATTGTTTCTTGTGGAGGACAGGACTGAGGTCTCAGCTATCTTTAGTGAAACACTTCCTCTGGGAATACAACTTTTCACCCAGTTTTGAAGAGCTTTCCTCTTTAGAGGGTTTTGACTTCATGCTTAGCAAGTTTACTTGTAGGGCTGGGCCTGCAGGTCACTAGGTACAGTTCATCTTGGGCTTAACCTCTTTCCTAGTTGTTATGCTTTTGCCAGTGTTCCTAGAGCTTCAGGCCTAGAAGTATTCAGGTTACTTTCCTCTTCACATCTGGGGTTATGTCCTTTGAAATGGATCCCATGGTTCTTGATACAGTAGTCTATTGATGGTCCCTTAACTGGGTCCCTATTTTCCTTCATTATTTGCATGAGTGGAAACCAGGGAAGGAAACACAGGTCTTGTCTTCCTGGCTGGGTACAGTTTTCTCAGGTGTTTCCTAAGATGGCTTTGCTAATTCTGAAAGATGAATGGATGGTTAATGCCTTTAGTTCCATTCATTTGTAGAATTAATCTGAGCAAGGTATGTAACCAAACCAGTGATCCTGGATCTCCTATAAAAGAGATACTTTCACAAAGTGGGTTTGCTCAACCAAATAGTGAATGCAATAAATGTATGGGGTTTTACCCAACTAACTAATGAGTTCTGCATGTAGGGGGATTAAACTCATTGGGCCCAGGCTACCAACTTGAGCCCAGAGGAATAGGAGTCTTTCCTCCTAGCCTGAGCAAGCAATATTCTTATCAACCCGGATGTTCATACACTTTACAAAATTACACTTTTGGCACAATTATATCAGTTAAGTTTAATGCACAATTATATCATCGGGTGTAGGGTATGGCAATGGGGGGCACCAATTGCCCCCATGTATGCTAATTTGTTGATGGGACTGGTGGAAAATGAATACATCTATGTAACTAATGTTTATGAAAAAAACGTAGTGAAATATGACAGATACATATATGGTTTAATATTTGTATGTAAAGGGGGACAAGAGTTGGTAGCTAACTTTATAGTTAATTTAGAGTTAAATAGGTTTAACTTAGAATTTGACAACTTAAAAGTGGGAAAAAGGTACCATTCTTGGATGTCTTGCTTGATACATACATGCATACGTACATACATGCATACATACATACAAATATTTCAAGCACGGGCATTAATGCCCTTCTAGCTTACCAATATACCAAAACACTTGTTCCCATAATAAGTATCCAGGCTAATCTTAAAAATATCTGAACTAGCACTTGCTTTAATGTAATTTGGTAGTCTGTTCCATGCATCAGCTACTCTGTCAGAGAACCAATTAGTACTCTTCTCATTCTTGCAGAATCTTCTACATAGGTTGTTTGATGATTCTCTAGTACTTTTTGTTAACACCAAACATTCCCAGAGGTAGTTGTCACTAAATGCCCTATATACCTGAATAAAATCTCCTCTTAAATATCTGTAAGAGACACTGTACAAGTTCAGATATTTTAGTGTTTCATAATAACTTAAATTTTTACATCCATGGATGCCTTTGGTATATTTCCGCTGTACTCTTTTTTCCAGTTTACTCATGCTTGTTTTCTTATAGGGTTTCCATATTGTTATTCCATACTCAAGTTTGGGTCTAATGTAACTAACAAAAAAATTACTTAATTATTTTTTATTTCCTAGGCTTTATAAATCTTTTTATACAACCTATATTTCTAGAACTATCATTAACCAATTGGTTGACATGATATCAAAAACTCATAGCTGAATCTACCCATATACCCAGGTCCTTAAATGAGTCTACATTTTCAATCACTGTGAGCTGTATTAAATATTCACCTTTCAGTTTATGCCTACCAAATCTCATATGCTTAGTGTTTTATGTATTTATCACCATATTATCGTCCTGTGCCCAAATGGTCAACTTAGTCAAGTTATTTTGCAGACATGCCTTATCTGTAACACATGTAATCAGTTTACCCAATTTCAGGTCATCTGCATATAGACTGTAGAACACCTCAGATGAAAAAGTTAGGTATGAAAGACACAATCTAAACAAGTAAGGGCCTAGGACAGAGTCCTGTGGGACACCCTGACTCTAACCAAGGATTTTGCCTATCCAGTTGCTGTATGATACTTGCCATGTCCTATTTGTAAGCCATTCAGCTATCCATCTTATCAAGAGTACATCAGTACCTAGTTGTACTAATTTATTGATCAGTGTTATGTGTATGACTCCATCAAATGCTGCAGTTAAATCTATATAAATTACATCACAGCACAATTTTCATTCATAGATGTTATTATATTGTTATAGAACATCATGTTACAGGTGATACTAGATCTCTTTTCAACATATGCATGCTGATATATGGTTTCAACTTCCAACCTATCCAGTTCTGACAATAACGTATCCAATATTACCCTCTCCGTTATTTTTCCACAACATGAAAGTAGACGTAAGGGTCTGTATGACTCTGGGTTTGAACTGAATAGGAAGACAGAATAGTCAAATAAAACAGATATACTTTGTTACTACATATAACTTATTGAGTACACAAATAGTAGATCTATTGAGATTTTATTGGGGGGGGTTGGTGAACTTAAAGGATTTTGCTGATGTGTTATGTAAACATCCGTGTATTTACTATAACAGAGGAAGAAGTATAAAAGACATGGTGGTACATGGTAGATATGCACCCCCCAGATAACGTACCTGATACCATCATGCCAGTAGAGACAATACCCTGTGGAAGGTGTTCTAGTTGTAAATTTGTAGTGAACAGTTTAGGTAAAATCAATGGAGAGAAATTTGTAGTGCGGCATAAATATGGTTGTGATACAGAAGGGATATTTTATGCATAAAAATGTCACTGTAACAAATTTTATATAGGACAGAGCAAAACAGCATTAAAAATAAGACTTCAGGAACACATAAGAGATATTAAAAGGGGCTGGGCTGAGAGCTCTGTTGCTATGCACTTTAAAATGCATCATGGTAGTGAAGTTGGGGGGTTGCGAGGCACGGTGTTAGAAAAAATATATGTTAGTCAATATGGTAACGTGACTATAAAAGATAGTCTTTTGTATAAATAGTCAGTTTTTGTATTGAAATATGGCACTGTAATTCCCTGTGGACTGACTACAGAGTGCAACTCGAAATTTCTTATTTAATAAGGTGGAGTTTTCTTGAATGACTCAATTAGTGTTAATTGAATAATGATGGTGTGATTTAATATATATATATATATATATATATATATATATATATATATACATATATATGGATCTACTTTGATCCAGCAAATTTACATTTTAGCAAAATGTAAATTCACAACCTCACTTACGCGAAAGTGCATTTTTTCGAAAATGCACTTTCGTGTAAAAACAAAAATAAAACCTAAATAAAAAAAAACACACTAAACACACTTATGCAAGGGGGCAAGCCCCCCTCCACCCCCCCATCTGGTGGGGCTGTGACCCCCACACACCCCTACTTTAATATTCTCACTCCGAGATCGCACTACACTGGGGAAAAGGGAATATTCCCTTATCCCCACTGTACCACAATCTCAGTAATAGTTTGCTTATATAATCAAAAAGACATAGTCGGACTACCACGGAAAGAAATAATGAGTAGTTTATTAAAATAAAACAAACAGATGAGCGCTTTTGCGTACACCCCTGGTACGCTTCATCAGATCTAAATTAATCAAGACATCAAATTGCATTTAAGTAATGTAGAATGATTACGTAACTCTAATCAAACAATTAATCAATTATATTGAGTTTAAATGCAAATCTAGAATCTGAATGAATTAATAGCAAATATAACAAATATATAAAATAATTACTATTATTATATGTTATATCAGTAAAGTCAACAAACCTAATAAAAAACTTCATTAAAAAGACTTCATGAAAAATTCATAGAAAAAATTCATAAGAAATATATATATATATATATATATATATATATATATATATATTTGTATATATCAAATAGTCACCATCATATGTATATATTAGTCAATTAAATATGTATATGTGTGTATATATATAAGAAATATATGTATAAAACATTTAGGTAAGTTAATATAAAGTGCATCAGATATTAAAACATCATATTATATGATAAATATTGAACATAAAAAATCAAAAGTCAATTGAATAAAATAAAATAAAATAAATAAATAAATAAATGGATGAATATGTATCTATTTTATTTTAAACTGTGTAATTCTAGTATGGGTTTTATAGTGATTAATTGATTCAAACCTGGTTCTTGATGTGCTCTCAATTTTAATATCCATTCAATTTCCACTTTTTCTAAATACTTCATCACATTACCTCTTCTCTTATTAATAAGGACTATCTGAATAACTCTAAATCTGAATCTATGTCCTACATATGCTGAACAATGCTTAGCTAAAGCATTTCGTTGGTCAGATTTTTTAATGTCATACATATGGTTATACATTCTATCCCTCAATCTTCTGGTGGTCATACCTATATAAAACGCCTGACGTATCACAGTTGGCCAAATATATCAGGTTAACATTGTTACAAGAAGCATAAAATCTGGGTTCAAATTTGTAATCTAATGTTGGATGTATAAATACCTGTTCTTTAGTAATCAGTGGGCACATATTACATTTACCACATGGTAGAGTGCCTGTTATTCTAGGACATTTTAAATGCTTGTAGTCTTTATCATTACGCTCAATACATAAAATTCTTTTTAGACTTTTACTATTTTTATATGTGAAGCTAGGTCTTTTGTCCAGTATTTTACTTAAGTCAGGGTCAGCCATAAGAATATGCCAGTTTTTTTATATAATTCTAGTAATTTCTTTATTGTCACTTGTGTATCTGGTGATAAAAGTTACTTTATGTTGATTCTTTGGCTTATGATTACTCTTATGGCTAATCTTTTTTGTGTATGTTTTATATAGGTTCTATCAATTATAGATGTCCTAATTTCTTTAATTATGTTACTGTTATATCCTCTATCTACAAATAGACCTTCCAGAATATCAGCTTGTTGTTTCAAGTCCCCAGGTTCTTTACATAATCTAAGTAGCCTTGTAAATTGACTTTTTACAATGTTGGAAAACACATGTCTGGTATGAAAACTATTGTAGTGCAATAATGTATTTTTCCAACATGTTTTTCTATATAAAAAAGTTGATAAATAGCCTTGTTCATTCTTCTTAATAGTGATATCTAGAAAATTCACACTAAGGTTAGAAAATTCCATAGTAAATCTTAAAAATTCAGTTGTAGATTCCAAATATCAAATAAAATCTTTTAATTCATTTATGGTACCATTCCAAAAAAGAAGTATATCATTCACAAACCTCCTATATTGTAATATTTGAGTATAATATTTACTATTAAAGAAGTAGTTTTTTTCCCAATAGTGGACAACCAAATTAGCATATGTATTTGCACATGGGGTGCCCATAGCGACACCCCATTTCTGCAAATATAATTTGTTGTTAAACATGAAAGCATTATTTGAAAGAACCATATTTAATAGTGCACCAATTAAAATTTGTTCATCATTAGTGAATTCATTCAATTGACTCAATAACTCCCTAATGGCTTGGATACCATATTCATTTGGAATAGATTTAAATAGGTTTCTAACATCTAGAGTCACTAGTAAACATGTATCAGGCAAACCATCTTTAGACAAAGAATCTAGAGTATCAATTAGTTGGTATGTTTCTCTCAGTATAGAGGGAATATTTTTAATTAAAGGGCTTAGTTTCTTCTCTATATACACAGAAATGGTTTTGGTTACCCATCCATCTCCTACAACTATAGGTCTCATGGGTAGGGAAAGGTATTCGTGTGACCTTTTGGTAGCCCTTTAATATAAGGTGTACGTGGTTGTTCATTAAGAAAATATAAATATAGATCATAACTTATCTGTCTGCACATTAAAAAATCGTATAATTCATTATGTATGATGTTAATGATTTTATCTAATTCTTGCTGACTAATTTCATGGTAAATATCTGCATCCTGTAACATATTATACATCGCTTCATGATAGTCATTAGTATTCAATAGTACAATCGCACCTCCCTTGTCAGCTGGTTTTATAATTGCCTCTTCATTTCTAACTAAATTATGTAATGAGGTCCATTCTTCTTAACTGATATTATGGTATTCACATAAACGTTCAATATTAGAAAAGTATGTGTAAAAGTAATTTTCACATAATCTCATAAAACAGTCAAGATTAGCTGTAGTTATAGGTATGAATGTGCTTTTCCATTTTGGACGATAGTCTATGTCTTTATTATAATTATTAGATTTATCAGGAAACAATAATTTTAAGGAAAATGAGTGCCCAAACAGTCTCAAATCCACCAATAGTTCACTCATATTACTGATCTGAGATGGAATGTAGGATAAGCCTCTATTCAGCATAGATAAATCAATTGGAGAAAAGTCAAACCTGGAGAAGTTGAATACAATGTCATTCAATCCTTTATCTGTCGCCTCCGTTCGTAGTTGTCATTTGAAAATTTCCTCTTTCTGCGGCCCCGACTGTTCGACCTGCTCCTGCTCCTGGATGCTAACCGTGTTTTTACTGGAAAAGGTAAAAAATGCTCCATGTTGCCTGTGTATAGCTTCGGTATAGCTCCTAAAGAATTCTCTTTTTGTCTGGCCACTAGAGCTTGTTGGTTCGGTGGCAGTGTATCTTTGCGTGTGTTTCTGCTGGAATCACTATTTCCTGTTGGTGATGTAACCATTGTATTCATAACGTTGGTCTCCGAAGTAGAAGATGTATTTAAAGGGGCAATCACATTCCTCAGTGGTAGCTCAGTAGCATTATTATCTGTGGAAATGAGATTGAGTGATTTTTCTTGTATTGAATTGTGTTTATCATACCTCGGCCATACAAAAACTTGGCCTGTAGAAAAATCTTTAAAATCTCTTAGTAGTTTTCAATGTTTTATTTGTTGTAATTTGTCACTATAACTAGCGACTTGTGAATATAAATTCTCTAGTCTCCTTTCATATATCATCCCTTTAAATCTATCACAAATATCTCTGTTCAAAGTTTCTACTTTTGTACTTAGTTCAGTCTCAATCGGTAAAAAATAGTCAATAATTAACTTTATGTATTTATTACCCAACTCAATGTTCAATTGTTGCCATCTTTTGAGCAATTCTGGATGGCTGTTGCCATAGGAAGGCATGCATAGAACCCTCATACCACGAGGGATAACATGAAAGTGTAAGCATGCTTCCATGTGGCGTCTCTGCCACGAGAATCTTTGTAATTTATGTAGGTTATTTTCAAGATCTCTGGCTAGGGTGTTAAATTCATTGAGAATGAGATTGTCCATAGTACCTGTATGAGACGTAGAAACCGGTTGTTGTAATTCTATGTTGAGTAGAGGATTATTGCGCTGTTCGAAAATACAATTCCATCTCATATTTAAATTCGCTCCTTCTGGATTGTAGTCCAGTTCAATAACAGTATCATCCATTGTGTGGCAGCTACTTTCATAAAATGTAAAAAACGTTGAATGAAAAAAGATGAGTGTAGCTGCCTAAAAGTCCAACTTTGTAGAAACAAGTAAAAATATATATAATGAAAAAGACGTAGTCGGACTACCATGGAAAGAAATAATGAGTAGTTTATTAAAATAAAAGAAACAGATGAGCGCTTTCACGTACACCCCTGGTACGCTTCATCAGATCTAAATTAATCAAGACATCAAATTGCATTTAAGTAATGTAGAATGATTACGTAACTCTAATCAAACAATTAATCAATTATATTGAGTTTAAATGCAAATCTAGAATCTGAATGAATTAATAGCAAATATAACAAATATATAAAATAATTACTATTATTATATGTTATATCAGTAAAGTCAACAAACCTAATAAAAAACTTCATAAAAAAGACTTCATAAAAATTTTTAGAAAAAATTCATAAGAAATATATATATATATATATATATATATATATATATATATATATATAGTTTGCTTAGTTATACATCAACATTAAACACTGATGTACAACTAACGTAACATGCAAACTGCATGTTTTTATTTCTTTGCAGTTTATTTTTTTATTTTTATTTCTGTATTTACACGAAAGTGCATTTTCAAAAAAATGCATTTTCGCATAAGTGAGGTCACAAATTTACGTTTTGATGAAACGTAAATTCGCTGGATGAAATGGGATCCATATTTTATATATATATATATATATATATATATATATATATATATATATATATATATATATATATATATAGTGCATTTTTTTATGTACTGTTTTACTCCTTGAAGGCTGTGAGCCAAAGCACTAGAGATTTTACTGGAATAAGTCTTGGATATCTGGCTTGGTGGTTTGTGTTTTATTCTGCTGTGCTTGCTTTTGTTGGTGCTGATGAGCTGAATCATAGTTTTTGGACTACATTGTAAAATATCATATATCAGTATTGAATGGAGGAAACAGTTAAAGTTGTAGCAGAATGTAAACAAATCAGACTTTGTAGCTAGTGACTGAATATCATCCAGGATCTAAGCTGTTAGCATTTTTATTTGAGCCATCTCCTCAAGCTGTTGGTTCCACGCCAAATGTGTATCAGCCAAATTGGCCCTGTCCACTGACAGTTGAATGAAGCAAATCATGAGTATATGAGACAACTTTTTATAGTAAGGATTATAAAGAAAATAATATCTTTTAGGTTGTTGTTGTTTGTCTTTTCCTGGTTCGGGGATGGCACAGCAGAACTCCGGTCCACTAATGATTGGCAGTCATTTTTTTTTATGGTGCCAAGTTGCCAGCCTGATGGCCAGCCTTCAGCGAAGGCACACCCATTCACACATGTCTTTTGGAGGCCACTCGACCACAGGGAGGACATGCAGACTCCACACAGAAGGCACTCCAGCTGAGAACTGAACAGGAGAACCTCTTGCTGTGAGGCAACAACACTACCACTGTAACACCACTAATAAGTAAATTATTGCACAAGCTTTCCAATGGAATAAAAGAGCAATATTTGTAGAATAGATAACTCTGGGACTGAAGCTCAGATGCTATGTCATTTCCCAGCTCCAACTCCCACAATTTTTAAATATAACTCTAATTCAATTCGAAATCTAATAGAACAATCCTGGAGATTCAGAATCAACCTCTCACCACTAGTGGCAAGAGCTGTAGTGAAAAGGTACTGTTTCTGCAATGAGGGAAAGTGTGACTCACAGATGTTTGCCACAGTGAAGGGTTGTCACTGAATCAGAAATGGTTATCAAGAGGTGTACACTAAGCTTAGACCTCACATGTAAGTAACCTTTCTGAACTGGGTCCAATATGTTTTGATTCAGCATGCATTTTCTGCTGTAATTCTGGCTTTGCAGGAATAATGTACATGTGGATAAAACAAGCGTGTCTACTGTTTATATGTAATAAAAATATGTTAATGTACAATATATATATATTTATTTTTTTTTATCCTAGCAGGGTCAAACCATATACTATGCTTAATCAAAAGATATAGGGGTGTCTGTGGATTTATAGAGCTAATGTGTATTTGGGTGAAGGAAGCTGGAATGTAAGCTATAACTACTGTTTGTGTGTGACAAAATAAAATAAAATAAAAAAAATAAATAATAACATAGCCATTTTGTTATATCCTGGAAGGGTCAAACCTGATATTATGGGAAGGCAATGGGTTGCATCCCTGACTCAGGACTGGTCCATTGTATAGTAAAATTGTAGGTGATCAGTTCGAATAGATATTTTTCTCAAGAGCTGTATTATCCTCCAGGCAAGAGAAATGTGCATCATGCATTTGGAATGCACACATTATACAATAAGCAGCTCAAAAATACATTCATGTAACAATGTTTTTTATTCTGAGGAGGTCAAATGAGGCAGGCAATGGATATGAAGGATGTGGATGAAATGGCTTTCCATGCTATTTGCTGATATAATTCTATTTTTACAAGACTAATACTGTATATATTTGGGTGAAGTAAGCTGGAATATAAGCTGTGGCTTCTCTTTGTGTGTGAAAATGGGTATGGGGTCTGTCTGTGAATGAAATAAAAATGTTAATGTAACCATATTTTTTGTTGTTGTTATTCTGGCAGGATCAAACCATATATAATTGGTAGTCAATGTGTATGAGGGTTGTATGAATGAAACAACTGCCTCAATGGTTTGACATTTTAATTCTGGCTTATCAGGACTAATGCTTACTTAGGAGAAGTAAGCTGGAATACATGCTATGACTGCTGTGTCTGGTGGGCATAAATATATTAGTGCAATCTTTATTTTTTATCCAGGAAAGATCGACCCACATATCATAGATAGGCAATGACTATAAAGGATGTATGGAGATGATATGATTGACCGTGCTGCTTGCTTTTGTGATGTTATCATTGCAGGACTAATGTGTAATTTGGTGAAGCCAGCTGGACTATAAGCTGTGACTCATGTGTGACTGAGACAGGAAAGCATTTACATAGACATTTTTGTTTGTTTTATGGCTAGGTAATGGTCATATGCACTGTCTCTGGATTTGCAGAACTAAGGTGCATTTGGGTAAAGCAAGCAGGAATAAAAATTGTGACTACTGTTGTATGAGACCAAAAAATGTGACTGTCACCATTATTTTTATCACAATCAGACATTTGAGATATGCATGTAACAATTATTTTTAGCACAATCAGACATTTAAGTTGTGCATGTAGCAGTTATTTTATCACAATCAGTCATCTGAAGTGTGCACAGTTAACAAAGTATCTGTAACTGCTTGCCTGGGGAAGACCTTCCTTGAATGAAAGTGACCCCCTGTTTGCTCAGTTTAAACAAGTTTCATTAACCTGTGTCTTTGCAGAACTAATATGTGTATCTGTGTGAAGTAAGTTGTATTTTGTTAATGTTGCCAGTAAAATTTTTGAGCAGGAGACTTTTAAAACTTTTTTTTTGGTGGATACCCTTCCCCGGAGGGGACAACTACATGCTAGTTATTATTATTAGCTCTGGGGCCACTGCACATTTGTAAAGGGAGACAGCCCTTCCAAAACAGTGACTCATCTTTCAGACCTATTCAGTGCAGATTTTTCTAAAAATAAAAAAATGAATGGGATGGTCCTACCTTAAAAACAATGATTTGGTAATAGAAATGGAAAATATTCTAAATTATGCAAACAAGTGTGCCCGGGAAACAGAAAATCAGGGTAATTTTCTAATTAAAAAAGGTCAAACTCTCCACAAAAGGATCAATGACCAAAACTGCAGACCATGATGGAATTATATCTGAAGTTATCATGTTAGAGAAACAAAGGACAAAACATGACTGATTTCATGAATAAATGATAAATATCTTATCATTACTGCACTTATTTTTGTTTGAAAGTGAACATGCTATTTACACTAGCATTTAACTCCTTCCAAAACAAAAGTAGTTCTGAGAGTTGTTTGGTCTTCTTCAAGTGTTCAAGAAAGTGGAATAGCAGTTAGGGCAATGATTTTTCATCTGTAGTTCTCAAAAAAGGAAAGAAATCCTAACAGCTAGTTAAAATGCTAAAAGCTAAAGGCAAAGACCATCAGTTCTTGCCCCTTTGAAGAACAAGCCATCTCCAATGATGAGTGTTCTGCTCTATGGCAATTTAGATTCTGCAGTTACACATTTGCAGACCATATATTTTATTTTGGGTGGTGACTTCATGGACTTGACAAAATGCAAAAGTCAAAGACATCATTGTTGTGCAGTGCTAAGCAATAACTAAATGTAAGATTCTCAAGTGTTTTTGTATAGAAACACAGACAGAATTATTATGGTTTTAATTATTTTAATGTAGTGTCTTCAGTACATTGTTTTCCTTTCTAACCTTTATACTCTTAAAAATAAATACATTTTATAATCCTTAAATTTAAAACAGGAATCAAAACTATTTACCTCAAAGATATAAAGATATTGATTCAGCATATTATAACAAATTTGTGATATCAAAATACTCCTTCCTGGTTATATGGTAAATAATTACTAAATAATGAAAATCTTTTTTATTTCTACACCTCAAGCAGCTTTAGACAATTAAATAAGTGGTCTCAAATCAACAGTGAAATGTAATGTAAACAGTCACATTTGATATTTTCCTGCTGGTTGCAACATGCACATGGTAGTGCACCGTTTTGGATTCAGTATGTGGCATTACACAGTGTTTAGAGCTGCACACTGCCAAGCAAACAAGGTAAACACCGTGACATGTAAATTACAGCATACGCAGCTGAACTGTATGCTTATCAACCAATTCAAGATGGAGGAGCTATTAAACAAGCTGTAAAGCAAACATGTAGATTCAGTGCTGGTTTTCCCTGAGAATTCCAAAACCTATTGGAATACAGCCACAGAAAGAAGTCTACACAGAAACAATGTTAGGGGATGCTGTTGCTTTAATTCATGTATATGTGCAACAGGCTAAAGTCTATACTGCTGCTGCTAATAGACCAAGGCCAGGAAGGATAAGAGTTTTCAGACCTCATGTAACATAACAACCTACATGATGTGGAAATTGTAGAGCACTACATGGTAGATAGAGACACAGTACAGGAACTCTGCAACCTCTTTTGTCCTCAACTCAGACCCAGGGCAAACTGAGGGGAACCCATCCCAGTGGAGACAAAGGTATGTGTAGTACTTAGAATCTTACTTGCCGCTACCTTTCAGAAACCAACAGGCGGCATGCTGGGGATGTCACAGGTATCAGCATCCAGGATCTTCTATCAATTCTTGAATGCTAAATTCCAACATGCCAGTGACCACATATATTTACCCCATACTCCTAAGGATAGTGCCAGAAATATGCAGGGGTTCTACCCTTTAGCACGCTATCCTTAAGTACTGGGTGCCATAGATTTCACACATATAGAAATTAAGCCTTCATCTGGGGAAAAGGGAAGGCTCTACATTAATAGAAAGGGTTTCCACTCTAACTGACAAGTCATGTGCAATGCCAAGGGAATCATCTTGAACGTGTGTGCTGGCAACCCTGGCAGTTACCATGACTTGCATATCTGGCAGACCTCCCAACTGTATCAGATATTTGCTAGGGTGGATATCCCACAGAATAATTTAGTAAGGGATGCAGGTTGTGCACTGGAACTGTGGCTGATGACATCCATCAGAAATGCACACATACCTGTTGAAGAATGCCATAATGAGGCACACGCTCAAACCAGAAATATCATAGAGCATGTGTCTGGGCTGCTGAACTCACGGTTCTGGTGCATAGGTACATCTGGGATAGCTCTGCACTACAATCCATTGACATATACTGAAATATTCACAGTATGTGCCATGCTACACAACATCACCATGAGAAAACAGCTTTAGGTTAATCAACAAGGGGAAGCAGCACACATCCCACCACCAATACCAAGATCAACACAGCTACATTGTAGATGAGGAGTCAGAGGGGGAACCAGCAGCTGCTGTGGGTATGGGCAGACATAGGTGTGCTCAATATGCCCTCGCATTGGCAAAGAGAAAATGCATGGCACACTCACTCACCACCTAAGGGCTTACAACCTTCCTCATACACACATACATATAGTAACATTGATGACAGTCAACTGTTACAGCCTTTACCTCCCCATGTATTGGCTGTGTACTGCTTGCATCAGACAGTCAGTCCTGAACTAAAACTGCTGCAACTGCTGGATTTACAAGGGAAGAGCTGAACGTGGAGTGTATTGTGTAATAATGTGAAAGAATGGCATATCCTTGCATTTTGTTACCTGCTAGTGTAAGCAAGTAAAAGGTGGGAGATTTACACAGAAATTACCTTAACATGTGACAGCAGAGACATATTTGACTTGTATGTGTCCATTATTAAGTAGTAGGCCTCAGGCATCAAAGATTCACACAGTCATACCTCTCAAAAGAAGTGATGGTCACTGCATGGCCTCGGTTTAGCACCATATGTATGTACTGGAAAATCAGTAAAGAGAGAAGTTAGAAAGTAATGATACACATTTCAGTTTCAGACTTCACAACCCTTACAAAATCATTCTCAGTAAAGTTGGAAAATTTTGATGTTACCAATTGTCTAACTTTCTAAGACCAATATAAGTCAAAGGTACAATTACCAGTTCAACATCACAAATGTAGATATACTAAGCACTAAGTCGGTTATGCACCCTGAGCATCAGACACAAAGCTTATGCATCCCTGAATCCAAAAGATACAAAACATGGATATGGCACAATTATCATCACTTGTGCAGGGTGTTGTATGTGGGTGTGGGGGCAGGAAGCCTAGGCTGACACAAAAGGTCGGTGAGTGTGTGTGAGTAAGAAAGAGAAGCAGACACACATTTGGATAAACCAAGAAATGGCCAGTGAGACAAAATGAGTTTTAACCTGCATGGCTAAACCATGTAACTGTTGTATGTGTGTGTCTGTAGGGGTCTTACAGGTGAAAATGGTATGTGAGTGTTTGCATGAACACAGCCAAGCTCTGTGCTAGCCCTACATCTTGGTTTGTCAGACATGTGTGAGCCATGCATGGTAGAGGTGGCAGTTCATTGTTGTTGTCTCCAACCATGAGAACTGTCTCTGCCAGGAGTTGCAGTGGCACATCCACACCCATGGTCAGATGCACTGCTGCTACCTGAACATGACTGATGTCTGCTGGATGAGCTCCCCTCACAAGGATGCCCAGGACCATGACCCCATGGCCTGCCATGTCTGGATGTGGACAGCTCACTCCTGACAAAGCAGTGGAAGCACTGCCACTATGGGAGAGTGACTGGGTATGGCCACATTGGCTAACAGCAGATGATGTGGCTGATATATGTCATCTCTCTCCCAGCAGTCATTCCATCACAGACACTCCTTCCATCACAGACACTGCTCATTCCAATGTGGCATATATCCGATCCGTTGAATCGGTAACACTGTGGAGGCAGTCACACATGTCAACCTGTGCCACATCAACAACCCTAATCATTTCTCTGGAGCACCTATAGGAACATGCCTGAGCTTCTATGATGGCCCTAAACATGCACTGAGTGGCATGGGAAGAGACACCTAGATCAGGTAGAGGATAGACAGCAGGCCTTCTCTGATCACCCATAACAACCTTCCTGTGTGGCACCTCACCCTCACTTTTGTTATGGCCACAGTCAACAGGCACTGAAGCCACAGTAACCACACTTCCCTGATCAATTGTCTCACCCTCCACCTGTCCAATATCTGAGGGATGATTGGAATGGGTAGGTGTAGACTGATGGAATTACAGGGGATGGCTCTATGTCAACCTCAGTGTCAGATTCAACCTCTGTACCCCCTGTGGCCACCCTCATCATCAGAGTCTACTGATACTTTGACATCAGGTGGTAGAATTCTCACACTTCCACTGTCAGGATCACCTGTGGTAATAAGCAACAAACACAGGAAAAAGTAATACCTAAACTACTAAACTCCTATATAAGCTAACAAAATAACAGTGCTGCCACTATTAGACAATACAGCAATACGCACAACAGTCCTGAAATCAACATCACACACTAAAATATTTATTTGAATTGCTCATCAGTACTGACATAAAAATTTTTGGCATACCATCTACAGATGAGGATGTCCTCTGCATGCCAGATAGTCCTGGAAGACGTTAATCAAAAGGCATGGACAACATCATCACAATTAGCAGTTACACAGGGGTAATACTTTTAACCTTGCTATATGTCCATTAACTATACTTTCAACAAGAACTTGGATGAAAACTCCAACCTAAGCTAATCAATCTGAATGTGTTGTTAATTGTAGCAATCTTCAATCCCCCCCAAAAAAAATTCTTGTGAAACAGACATAACATATTGATTTAAATTTTTTACTATACAACAGTATTCAACAATTGAGATACAAAAGCCTACCTGAAAGCTCTTCCTGAGACATGCTTGGTGTCCCTGAAACAGTAGTACCAATGTCTAGGATATGCTGTTCTACACTTTCCTGGAAGCTGTCTAGATCCCTGACAGTGGACAGGAACTTTTCATTTGGTGTTAGTGGTGGTTCTGTAGCAAGTCCCCCAATGCCCATCTGATCCTGGTCCCACTGCAGCAGCTCTTCTCCTTGCAGATGAGATCATGTCAGTGGCCCTATGATGCACCTGCTCATACGTCCTGCCATGGCCACCCACAGTATTAACATCATCAATCTCCTGCCAAATATGCATTCTGTGTGACATATCTCCCCATCCCTTTTCAAGCAGGAATGTGCAACATTGCCTAAAAGTGGAGATAGAGCCCACAACCCTCCTGGACATGGGCAGTCATCACTAAATGCAATCTTGATATTACATTGTGATGAAACGGCTAGGCTTAAAATGACCTCTGGTTTGATAGCCTAGTAATCTCCTATGACCCAATGATCCTATGAAAAATAATCTTATTTTCAGTATCAGTGAAGGGTGTTCTTTGAGGATTCAGACACCTGGATGGCATAGTCATAAGTGTCCTAAAAGACAACAGAAAGATAATACACATAAGTATGACATAACTACAAAATAACTGTTCCCAGATAAAAGAGAAAAGGTAGTATTTCAGTATTACCCATGGAGAAACATAGAACAGTCTAGAGATTTGAAATACAAACAACAGTCAGGACACAAAAAAGGGAGAATAACAATAGCAACATACCCTTGTTTGTGCCATAACAGAAATGCAGCTTTGCCCCCCCCCCAAAGAACAGGCAAATTACACATTTTGCTAACAAACCATCTTTGAAATCCTAAAAGTGCTAGCAAATGAACTGTCCTAAAACATGTCTACAGATTTAACACAGAACATTCCATTCTAAGGCAGTGCCAGTCATGTGTACCTGTGAAATGGCTTGACAAACATGGTCATCAGGACACTTCTAATTAATGCATACAGATGAAAGTGCAAAAGCCTTTGCTTCAGATTTTTTTTAATTACATTACAGCACATGGAGTATGTAGCTGACAAAATGCAAGTATACCTTCTCCAGTTCAGTAATCCTCTGTGCAGATATATAAAACAGAAAAAAATAAATAAATCCAATAGTACCAATATAAACCCAAACACAAATTATTCATTTGTGTATATACATTTATATATTTTACTTATAATTTTTTGAATTAACAATAATGAATAATGAGATTTGTATGTGCATTTTTATATTTAGATAACTTCATGGTTTATAGTGTATGGCTTTTAAATTCTTGTTAATTCAACTATTTAAGAATGCTTTTTGATTGGGGGATTTAATTGAACTTGTTATTTAGGAGGTTCATTTGTACATGCTCTTTATCTGATGAAGTCATTTTCATGACGAAAACATAATTTTGGAGGAGGGTTTATGTGTTTTAGAGCCTCTGTGGTGGAATAAAACATATTTGTGCATCATTGCAGTTCTGGTGGTCCTTAATAGTGCATTGTTTTGTGTCTCTGTGCAGATATATACCAAAGTAATAGCCTCTTTTCTGTGTACTCCACATAAACAAGTCTCCTCACCTTCAGTTTTCCTAGCTACATGGTTGCCTTTTTATGGTGTAGATTCAGGGCTGTTAGCACAGTGAAGATGCAAATCAGGTGTGAACTCATTAGAATTGCTAAATCCCAAATGCTTAGCTCCATGCACCAGATATTGACATAGTGCAGGCACTCCCTCAGTGCTTGTTTTTAATGTATTGCAACTGTGAATGATTACTGGTTTGAAGAAAAAAACACAGCAGTACTGCAGGCTGCCCTACATCCAGTGGGTGTGTCAGGTTAAAACAAACTTTAATAGTCAAAATACAAAATAAATAAGCACTTCTGTCTAAAAATATACAGACTTCTTCAGATAAAACTATCCAAGTTTAAACTCTGCGCGTAAATAAGCTTTCAAATCACCTGATAACTTCACAGCAAAAATGGCTCCAATCTCTTAAAGCAACAGTTGTCTAAAATCACAGATGCAAGTCTTATTCAACTCAAGTGAATTTGGATTAACGTATAGGCTAATAAATGACTCTTAAAATTACAGAAATAAAATAACATGCATAAAAATACATGAAAATGCATAATAAAAAAATAAATAATAAAAAATTTCAAACATGATCCCCTTTCATACTCGTTCCTCTTAACTAAACACTGTATTGATATAACTTTACTGAGTCTTGGGGGGGAGGCTGAAGCATTCAAAACAATCTGCCACCAAAGTTCCTTCTCTTCGATCAATAAAGGACTACCCCAGGACTAACTTCCACTTTTTCTAAAATAACAAACAGAAAATGATGGTCCTACAATTGCTGAATATGTTTATAGAATGCATTCATAGATTTAGCCTTCCTTATTTCATTATTATGCTCATATATACAATCTCTAACTTTGCGCTCTGATTTGCCAACATAAAAACTATTGCAAAGTTGTCATACAGCAGCTTAAACAATTCCTTTCGTATGGCATTTCAATTTTCCAGGAATGCAAATCATTTTATCATGGACTGAAAACTTCTACACACAAAAAAGGGACATTGGAGACATGTACCATATTTGGACATACACCCCATGGATGTTTTAACTTTTGAGTTCCCCATGCCCCATACTATCTTAAGTATTCTTAAAACATGTGCCTTTTTTGTAAACAATATTAGGCACAGGACCTAGACAATTACTTAAAGTTCTATCATTCATAATAAACTGCCACTACTTTCTGATTATATTACTAATACTGGGACTATCCACTGAATATGTGGTTACAAAAGAATGTACAAAACTAGTTTATTGCTGATGCATAAGAGTGTCAGATGTACCAACATTGTAGTCCATTGTACTGAAATTACTGTCTACCCCACCTTCCACCATTTGTAAATTAGAATTTTTGTGGTGCGGAAGTTATGTATAAATCCCTTTAATCCTTTTCATTTTTACTTCTTCATTAACAGATTTAAGTATTGGCTCTGAGTACCCTTTATTCAAAAATATTGTGCAAAGTTCTTCTACCTCTTTGAGGAAGTCACAATGTCTAGACATCATCCTCACTGCCCTCACAAGTTGGCCCTTAACCACGTCCCACTGAGGGCGGCAACTTGTGTAATGTAGGAACATAACATATTTGAATATGTAGATTTCCTATAAATCTGAGATACAACCTGCATATCTCCTGAAATATTCTCCTTTCTTAAATGGACATCCAAATCTATAACATGTTCTGTACCAATATTGTGTGTAAATTTTAAAAAGGTGGTTGTATTATTGATATAAGATATAAATTCATCAATTTTATCTTTACCATCTCTTCATGCTATAAAGATGTCATCAAGAAAGCAGGTATACATGCTCCAAGACCCTTTATATTGACTATTAAACAAAAGATTTTCTTTCCAACCAGCCATAACTATATTTGCATACAATGGGACGCATGCTACCCCCATCTCTATACCCTTATTTTGATGGAAGTAATGACCTTCATTTATTAGTCTTTGAGGTAATTAAAATACACTTGGGTTTTACAAGAATTGTATCTGTAATTTTAGACACATGTTGTTTTAAGAGATTGTAGCCATTTTTGCAGTGGAGTTGTCATGTGATTTACAAGCTTTTTATGTGCAAATTTAAACTTGGCAAGTTTTATCTGAAGAATTATGTTTGCTTTTAGATGAAAGTGATTATTTGTTTTATATTTTGACTGTTGAAGTTCATTTTATATGTTTGAGTTTTCAGCATTATGTATTTGGTTTGTTTATTGCTCAGTATGTGTCAGGTTAGACTTACAAAGTGTTAGATGTAAGGTTGGAAATGTAAGTAAGCAGCACAAAATTCACAGGTTCTCTTCATTAACATCCAACCTCCCCTTCATTTGTTGGCAACTGCATATGATATATTGCCACTTAATATCCTCACACATTTTAAGGCCAGTGATATAGAATGTCTTGCAGACTACATGTCTCAGAATACTGATCAGATAAGAGAAGAATGACAAACACAGAGAGGTAAGACAGAGCTTTGTATTTGCAATAGTCATAAGTGATTGTGTGATCACCTTGTATTCTATAACCAAAAATAATAAATGTCAAATAACAGTTGTATGGTTTTATATTACTGTAGATGATGTTGCAGTTGCTTGTATGAAGAATGATTTCAGTTCCTTGCTACAAAGCTGTTTCTGTGACAAAGAGTGATAAGGTACCCTTCTTGTGTTCTAAAGGTTTATTGTAGTGAGAGTCCAAATCTAGACCTATGTAGAAATACCTCATGTGAACCAACATTTTCCAGTGTGTATGTCATCGATTGCTTTTCCTAATTTCAATTACATGTCCCTTTTTCTTTTTTTTCTTTTCTTGTACAAACTGAACAAATGGTCCACCCAGGAAGCAGACAGGACTCAGACAGCCAATAATTGAAACCGGATGTATTCAATTAATTCTGTTGGGCACCACGCAAACCTGCTAAGCAGAGTTGCACAGCAGTTAACATAGAGACCTTAAGAATGATTAGTAAATTAGGGAATGTCATATAACTAGTCCTGTGGCAGCAGGTATAAGTGTAGGGCTGGAGTATAGATGGTCCTGGGTTCTAGTACAGGGTGTGCAACTTTTTTTTACTGTTGTGACAGTGCAGTTTATAACAATGAACTGAAAAATAGACAAGTGCTATTTCAACATTCTTGTAACAACAGGTGTAAGTGTAGGACTTTCATACATGTGATCCTGGTTTCTAACACAGGATATTCTGTACACTTTTACTATTGTTCCACTTCCCATTATATTAACTCTCATTTATATTGCTTTAGATAGTGGAGTTGATATGAATTGTATGTATGAGGGATGAGACACCATTATTGTGTTTTCAGATGTATATACTGTGTACTATAGTTCTGTGATTATAATTTTGCTATCCAGGCTTGCACGGCCTTCACAATTACCTATGACATATACACAACTGGATCTATATCCAATAACCTTGTCAGGTCACACACATGCATGTGAAATAGCTCATAATGTCACTTGCGTATATGTATGATTCCTAACTACGTCTGAGCAGTGTTTCTTCTGTGGCAAAGATTGAAAATCAACACTGTGGAAGAAAATGCTTTGTCCTTTATGCCTAGGTGTGAATTCCACAGTGTAAAAAGCAATATTTTCAGTGTATAAAGGTAAAAACAAATGTGACAGCTCATTACATTTATGCCCCCAGTGCATGCCTGCAAACCTAACTCACCTAACAATTACCTTCTAATTTCCAATATATATTTTCAGGCTATGTCAGTAGACACCCTTCAAACTAAGGCCAAGTGTCAGATTGACCTTCTAATTGCAATTATTAAGTTCCTCTCTGCATGGCACTGCTGCTCTCTACTCAGCATCATGCAAATGTTGTTACCATCGTTGTTCGGGTTTGCACATTACTAATAAAGCTGATAACTGGAATTGGTGTGTGTAATTGGTGGGTAAGCATCAGTCTCCATTGCTCTAGTTCAGCTGGTAGACATGGCTGGCACTAGAGGGGAAGGTGCCAGGTTTAGGGCACTGAGGTGGGGTGTCTGAGAGTCCTGGATATTTATTGGACCCCTGGTAAAGCACCACAGCCAAAGGCTTCTACAGGGGGACTATTCTGGATCCCAGTACAAGTCTGAGGTATGGAATAGTTTGGCCCAGGCTGTATCCAGTGCCACTGGTATCCCATGGACCTGACAATGATGTAGGCATCATTTTAATGACCTACACAGGAGAAAAAGGGATACTCTCAACCATTGGTTGGAGGAATTTGAGACTACAGAAATCCCACAACTGTGTTAGAATGACATTAAGAAAGTACTTTCAAGATTTAGAAAGTTAAATATAGGCAAGACTGGTATGCATAATGCTCTTCTGTTCTTTTCTGTTCTTTTCCCAGCTCCCACTGAGTATGAGTTCAATTGGCAAGCTCATGTCACTCAATGATAGAGACAGAGGGAAGCAAGTGGTATGTATGCAGCAGAAGAGAAGTGTTATTGTAGCATTAGAAGTTAAAGATAGCTTTTTTTGGCCTTTTATAGAGTTGTATCAAAGTGAGCATTCATATCTCAACTGTAAAAGCAAGTATGCCTGCATTAGTCTGTAGCACAAACCAATTGTACGGGTCCAATATTAGACTCTAGTCAGAGGTTGTGGGTTCAAATACCACAATTCATAACTATACGATATTGTTATTTCTTCAATAATATTAATATTAAATTAAAAACTCTATACTAGTGGCACAAATGCCCTGCTGTAAACTGTAATCTGTATAATTGGAACTTGCGTGTGTGCAATATATATACAGCTCAAGGATTACTTCCTGTAGTCTGTAGTATAGTGTGTATCTGTTAGGACCCATACTTTATTTATTTATCTATTTATTTCATTTATTTTATTTTACATATGTTTATTTTACATTTATTTACCGGGGAGGTCAGACTGGACAGAGCATTCCATTTTCAGTGGAGACCCGGGGAGAAAAGCTCCAGAACAATTGTTAACATACTATACATAAGGTATTTTCATGAGCATTGTGGTTTACACATACAGTCAGTTAAGTAGCTGTCATGCCAGCCAATGCATTGAAATATTTTATCTTCTTACACTTATTTTTCTCTTGATTGGATCATAATGATGGTTTGCCACCCAGGGCGGGGTGTTTAATAAAAGTTAGTTTTTTTTTTGTGGTTTTGTTTAGCTCCTGATATCTATGACACCCCCCTTCCTTCCCTTTCACCTCATTCAGCGTCTCCTGCAGCCCCTGTGATTTGACCAGCACCCAACCAGCATACAGTTATAAAATATAGCGGATAATAACATATGATTGCATACGATAGTTACATAAGCATAGTGGTTTAGACATGCAATTAAAAGTATACCAGGTAGTTATTTACATTTAGGTACTTAAATGTAATACTTCAGATAAAAGAGTTAGATAATTGTATTATTGCATTGTATGTCACATATGATAGTATTAATTTTATTTCTTTTTTCTCACCCAAACCCTTTTCTCTTTTTGTTTTTTATTATGTGTCATCAAAATGTCTCCATGTCATCCATGTGTACCACATCACTAAATGCTACACAGTAAAGAGAGGTAGGCCAGCCCCAGTGGATCAACCTGCCTCTGCTCCACCATCTCCAGCACCAATGCTCAGCACGTCTAGGAGCCAACCTGGCAGCACTGTCACTGCTGCCCCTGCAATACCTCTGCACTCAGGTAATACTGCCCCAGAAGCTGGTGCAGTGGCACTCTCCAGGAGCAGAGGTGGAGGTGGTGATTTCATCACCCACAGCAATTTGCCAGGGATGGTGCATAGGGTCATGCACCACACCATTGGTGTACGCCTACACTGGATGGAGATGCTGCTCTCCCTCATGATCTGTAGGAGGAAGAGGAACATCAAGTACTCCAGTCACCAGAGAAGTAAGGGAACAGTGATGACAGTCCTGTGGGTGAGGACTCAATTCTCAGTGTTTCCAAGCTTGATGTCCATGAGACTGTGTTGTCTCCTCCCTCACCCCAGTTACAGCATCCCCCAACCTTTTCTGTCCATTATTGTCCCTGTCTGTTATCTCATTTGTCTTGTATTTTTGCATTTCTTCCTCACCTACCCAACTTACCTGACACAGACATATCTTTGTCCCTTACCCAGCAGTCCCGTCTTACTGAATTAAAAAAAAAATGGGTATCTGCCCTACTTAAAAAAAAAAAATCATTCCATACATAGCTTTCAATTTCACACATGTCTTCTTGACACACTTGATTTGGTTCAACTGGCTATACAACATGAGTTGTCACCCCTCTTTCTAGAGGTGACAGTCCAAATTCAGTTAATATTCTGCACAGATTTTTCAGTTTACACTGTTAAAGAAATGGATAGCTATGGTTCTTTTCTACCTCCTTCCTGCACATTCCTGTACTTTTTTCTACCCCTGCTTGCTCTCCATTTTGCCATTTTCCTATCTACCCCATTTTAACACCTTTAAAATGGTCAAAAAATAGAATCACAAACACACGTAAATAGCAGAAAAAGCAATTAATCACTTCACTTTTTGGGCTCTATGTGTGTGGGGAAGTAAGCATCATGCACCAATGTGCAGATATGGTGAGAAGTGGCACAATGCTGCAGTTACCTCAGCACAATGCCTTTTAACCCTGATGCACTATGCCAATACACAGCAACACATGTACTATAAAGAATTCATGTCAATGCATTATCGATATTTATGTAAAAGTCTTAAAACTATTGGATACACCTGGATTCAAACCCAATATCATCTGGTCTCAAAAAGAAATGTGTTAATACATTTACATCTTCTGCCACAGAGGCAGTTAAGCTGCAATTGTGTTCCATAGATTCAATACTAACTTTCAGGCTTTTCCCAATGTGGCTCGCATTTGTGCACTACTTAACTACACCCAAACATGGAAAGTATTGAAAATGTGCAAACACTTTGACAACTGTATTGTCCATTTCTTGTCTATCACATGAAATTACATGTGCTAATATAACAAACTGAATGCCCTATCTAACAATATGTCCCATATTTACAGTACAACCAGGTGTTGCCTTCCCCCAAGCACTGCAACCCTGGTATCTCAGTACTTTATCCACACATATATCATCTACACTACAGAAAGTAATATCAAATCTTGTGTGATATGCAATGCACATCAATCTGGTAAAATGCAGAACTAGAACTATTGACCCACAAGCCTAAAAAGCCTTATCTGCAAGGCTAGGGAAGAAATCAGCATGGACCTTATCCACAGTGAGATAGGTTACCTTCAACACACGTAACCTGACCCATTTTGGTTTTTGGTTTTGTCAAGGATAGATGTTGCTTATTATAACTAATGGACTTCTTTACTACTGACCCCAAAGACCAGGATGAGGGATAACAACATACTACCTATGATGAGTTATCCAAGGCCTTTGACACTATCCCCCATTCAGGTATCATAGGGAAAATTTCCCATCTGGGGATTAACCCATACATTACTAGATGGATAGCCAACTGGCTCACTGACAGAACACACACTGTCAAAGTTGGGGACTGCACCTCCACCACTAGCCCACTTACTAGTGAAATACCACAAGGATCTGTGCTGGGCTCTCAACAGTTTGAAAACTATCTCTGTGAAGTGCAGGAAAAGGTAGATGGCCTGTGCCTTACCAAGTTTTCAGAAGACTGACAACTGGACAGAGTCATATAGATTCCCCCAAGGATGATAACATAATACAAAAGGGGCTGACACAGACAAATGATTGGTGCCAAACTCATGGACTGAACCTTAAAGCAATAAATGCCTCATTGTCCCCTTTGGCAATGAAGTACCCCTGCTAATTATGATCTATATAGCACCCCTCTAAGCTTAAACACAGTGCTGTAAGACTTGGAAACACATGTTGATATTAATCTACACTTCACTAGATGTCTGTAGATGTGAGACATACATTCTACATTGCACACCTCATAAACAAGGCCATCACATCTAAGAACAGGGAGGTCATAGCTCTACTATACTCTACCCTTATCAAACCATTAATTGATTACAATGTTCCCTTCTGTCTGTACATCATCAGACACCTGCAGCACCTGGAGAAAGCACGGAGGTTTGTGACCGGGAGAGTCCAAGGCCTCCAAAACATGACATACATGGAAAGACTGAAAAACCTGTCACTGTACTCAGTATTATGCAGGCTGCTGAGAAATAACCTATGTCTGACCTACAGAGTTGTCTCAGACACTGCCCTACTGGAAATGCTGTTCATCTGCAAATCAAATGGGACAAGAATAACGTCCTCCAGGGATCTCAACCTAGCCTGTGACTTAAACAGAATATGGTGGGGGGACATATATATCCAAATGACAAGAAAAAAAGCATACTCCACAATGTTGGGCAAATTTAATAAAAAAACTCAATAACAAACAAAGCTTTCAGACAGCAAGTCCTTCTTCAGTGTTTACAAAGAGTATAAAAGAAGAACATCCTTTTAAATAGTTAAAAAATCACATGACACAGTCCATCCTATCAAAAAACATCAATCAAATTTAAAAAGCAATGACATAGCTGTCAATGGAATTTTATATCTTAAATACACAAAATAAATGGTTGAAAATAAAATACACAGCTAAAAATGTTTTTCTTTCTTTATTGCACCTGCTGCTGTTTAAGTTTTAATATCGAATTTAAGGTTATTTGCTTATCCAAACCAGGATGTGTGTCCGCTTGTAATTGGACAATCCATTCATATTCTTTAATATCCAATTTATTAATAAGATCACCATGTCTGGTATTTGGGAGAAAAATATCTATAACTCTAAAGGAAAATTGATGAGAATCATTATATTCCTGTATATGTTTGGCTAAGGAGTTAGTATCTATCCCTCTACATATGTCTGATTTATGCTCTATGATCCTGTCATGCAGCCTTCTTGTAGATTTCCCCACATAAAACCCTGGACACTGTTGACAGGTAGCTAAATAGATAACATATGAAGTATTACAAGTAGCTATGCAATTAAACATATACTTCCTTTTACTAACATGATGTATAAATTAATTAGATTGAATAATACTTGAACAACAAGACCAATTATAACAGGGGATAGTTCCTTTCTTATTATAACTAATGGCACACTTCCTATTTAAGGTGAAGTCTTGATAACATAGGCTTTTTTTAAGCTTTCACAATTTTTATATGTAAATAAAGGTTTAGCAGGAAGCCATTTTTCATGGCCAAGTATAACTTTTAAAATGTCCCAATTATTTCTAATAATTTGTTCAATAGGTTGACTAGCTTTACTAAAAGTCATCAAATACCTCAAAAATGGCTTTGTTAAACCTTTATTTACATACAGAAATTGTGAAAGCTTAAAAAAGCCTATGTTATAGACTTCACCTTGTTTTGTTTCACTCCACTTTGCCATTTTGTTCACCTTGTTTGTGTACTCTTTAGACAGATATATCCACCAGTAATTGACACTCCTCTATAGTAGGCTTCCACTGCATGTGAAGTAGTGGTCCTCGATGACTTTATTCAAGCACAAACTTGATAACTGGATGGGTGATTGTAAGTTCACCCCTGGGGTGGTACCTATGTGCCTCATAAACAGGGCCAGTTGGTGCTGATCACAAAATCGCTCTGCTAACAATGACCATCTAACTATGCTCAATAAGGGTACATGTGTTTTATATGGCTAGACTTGTAAAGACCCTAGATGCATTAGGCTAGTAACCTCCTATGAGACTATGAAGCTATGAACCTATGCAGGCCTCCCAACATCTTCTCTCCAGCATACCCTGCTAATCTCACCCACTATAAACTGACCAGCAGTCTTATAAAAGTTAGACTTGTGTTGTGGTGCTTGCATAAAGTACTGAGTTTTGTAGTCTGTGTACTTAGGTAGGAGTTCTATTCTCACTGCAGTCAAGTGTGTGTGTGTGTGTGTGTGTGTGTGTGTGTGTGTGTGTGTGTGTGTGTGTGTGTGTGTGTGTGTGTGTGTGTGTGTGTGTGTGTGTGTGTGTGTGTGTGTGTGTGTGTGTGTGTGTGTGTGTGTGTGTGTGTGTGTGTGTGTGTGTGTGTGTGTGTGTGTGTGTGTGTGTGTGTGTGCTTGTGCACTTGGTTTACATTAGAGAGAGACTTTTACATAAGCATGTGGGACACTGTTATTATCATATTCTCCTCAACAGACACTGCTGATGTCATCAACTATATCTGATTTGTGGATATGCACTATTCCCACCAGGACAGGGTCAGAGACTGGCCTGGAGGGCAAGTAGAATAATACAGATTATAGTGACATAGCTTTCAGTCTATCCACATACATCATGGCATGGTTTGTAGTTTCTCTGTTTTCTTGGTGAGACACCCATGTGGTCTCTCCAGCTGTTGCATGTGTCTGGTGAGGTAAATGCAAAACAGAGCATTATACTCTGTCAGTATTCTGATGAGGTTCAACTACAGTGCTGTCATACATTCCTAATATCTGGATATGATGGTGTGACTATGATGTGCACAACATAGGCTTTCAATACCAGTGTGGACACTTGGTGGTCAAAGTTCAGATTGCTATGTACATGTGTTCCCAGTGCCTGCATCACTGGGTTTCAGCATAGCAGGACTGTTGTCAATTATGTAATTATCATGGAATTCCACTTTTCAGATGGAGAAAATAAAGACACATGTCTGCATTTATTTGTAGATCATGTGACTTTGTCACCAATCATTTGTCTGTGTTAACCCATCCTGTAGTATATTGACATCATTGGTGGACTCAATGATTGCCACCAATATGCAAGAATCAGCGAACTTGATAAGCCAAAGGCCATATACTTTAGCCTGAACTGTTGAGAAGGTTTTCCACTTGTGACAGCTCTACTGGTACAGGTTGATTCATGAACTTTCACAGTATGTGTTCTGTTGGTGAGCCACTTGGTTACCCATCTAGTGACATAAGGGTTAATCCCTAGCTGGGAGAGTTTGCAATGATACTTGTGTGGGGGATTGTTTCACAACCCTAGGCCAGATTAAGATAGGCAGTATGCACTGTCTTACTTTCATCCAGGCCTATCAAACAGAATCAATGGGTTGTGACAACATCACAGATCACCTATGACATGACTCACCTCATACACATTCCTGATATGGTTGAATATACACTTCAGCACACCCTCCACATGGGCTATGTTCCCATAGAAGGGTGTACATCAACCATCTGTGATGGGGGGACAGCACTTGATGCATGCATGTATAAACACATCCTGACTCTCCCCAGCTGTGAGGTAGACCAGCATGTCATCATGGACCTTTTCTAATTGGACACTAGAAATATCCTGGCTGTGTGCAACAGACCTGTGTGAGTTGCTAATACTACAACATGTCTGTTAAATGTGACAGATGTCCTCAAAGAGGTCCTTGAGGGCATGCATGATGACAACACTATCATCCTGTTGAACTTGACCAGGCCAAGGGATTTAACACAAATCCACACTGATGTATTTAGTGCTGGATGGATGTATTGGTGTGATGAGGGAGATGATTTTTCTGAGCTATGATACAGAATTGGAACTGCCTAGACATGGTAAGGCCTTGCTGTGTCTAATTATGGTGGCAGCCAAAAAAGCAATTACTAGAAAATGGAAATCAAAATCTAAACCAACCATATTAGAAGTAGTGAATATAATAACAGAGATAAAACAACTGGAACTGAGATCTTTAGAAAAGGGTAGAAGCAAACTACATAGGAAAAAAATGTGACTTGTGGGAACAATACATACAGGGGAGGAATGAGGTGTAAAAAAGGCAGGACTTAAATGAGCTATGTAATGTTTGACTGAAATGATTGGGTAGATTATAAGTGATGTATAATATTTGCAACTGGGAGTATGTCAGTGTTGTTTGTGATGTAAAATGCTTGCAACTAGGATTGTGTCGGTGTGGTTTGTTTTCTTTTATATAAATGTCTGATTGCTTATGTCATAAGTGATGGTTTAATAAAGATGTTTCTTGTTTAAAAAAGGGGGGCATTAATCGAATAATTTATGAAACGATGATTAGGTTATATGATCTATAGCAATATATGTGAAGTATAATGTTTGTTAATGTTAATTTGTTAACACAATTTGATTACTTTTGTATAAATGTAAATTTGCCTATGTCACAAGTGATAATTCAATAAAGGTGTTTAAAAAAACACTTTCAGATGTGGCCATAAACAGCTATATCACCAAGTGGGTAGACCAGATGATCACATATGTGGCATCTAACTATGTTGACATGTGTGAACTGACCTATATCTCAGGTACAGTGATCAGGTCCATACATGAGGGCTGTCTGCTAGGCCCTTTGCTGTCCATTATTTAAGTGATGGACATCACAGATAACATACATATCCTGGGCCTGAACAGCTGCCTGAAGGACTACAGATTGTGGGCAATCATTGACTCCTACAGAGATATATAATATAGACAGTATCAGCACACATCAATGATTGCTACCACAGCCATGAAAACACCTGCAATTACACGGAAACATGGAGGGATTTGTTACATCAGGAAAACAAACGCACAACCCAAGTATAATGTAGACATCACACCCTATAATCACACCTGTAGGTATGCTACCTGTATCCTGGGGTAGATGGTAAGTGGATCATTCACCTGCATGTGGTCACACTGCTGATTAGTCCATTGTATATAACACAAGTACTGAGTATGTGAAGTACATCCACATCAGAGGCCATAATACCTCTATAGTCCCCAGCCTTCATCACACTAATAACTGCATACAATGCACTCTTCTTTATGTAACTCCCTACACATCTTCCTGTGATGTGTAACTGGAGCGTACCACCTTTGTCATAGTGAGCGGTCACACCGCTTATTGGCCATACCTAGGTATTCTTTTTGTAGTATAAACATTACTGTTTAATGGTTCAGATCTTCCATCAAGTTGTTACACCAGATACATGTGTGTTATCTGTTCCAGTGATGCAGACAGTACATACATAGGTGTTTGACAACATTAATGGCATGGGTAATATTCGTGAAAGTGTGGATTGTGCCATTTATATGTGTGTGTGTGTGTGTGTGTGTGTGTGTGTGTGTGTGTGTGTGTGTGTGTGTGTGTGTGTGTGTATATATATATATATATATATATATATATATATATATATTTATATGCCATGCACATTGGTCAACTAGCCTGTATTGATCAATTGATCATAATATCGCATACAGATATAGCAGTGTCCCTCCTATCACCTCCGGCAGATGTTACTGTGCCCAGACAGTGTGTGTGATTACCCTCATAGAGTGTGAATATATCATAATTGTTGTAGAAGTATGTTTGTGCAGAATCATATCTCATCACCCTAAATCACATATATTATGTCAGAGGCATGAAATTACTGGTGGTATTACTCTGATATTGTCCATGACTGTGGTTGGTTCTTTTAATGTTTTCCATGAGTCTTTACCTGTGTACCACTTGCTGGAAACCTCTGCTGAGATCATACTCATATTCAGGCAAATCAGTTTGCACAGCTTTACAATATGCACCTTACCCCAGTTGTATGTAACATCCCTGATATATGTCCTCTGCATTATTCATGTAAGGATGATTATCTCACACAAACCTCCTCCCCATTGTTATGTCATCTTGTGTGACAGTTACATAATATACATTTTCATTTTGCAGTCCCTACTGTACTATATTTATATGTGATTGGTGTTGCTGCTACAACTGTCTTCTATTGACATGCCCTCTTCTGCTACAGATTAGGATATTTCATCTGTCCTCTTTCCATCTGTTATCCTACAATGCATATGTGTGTCCCTATTTAATATACACACTTCCCTTTAGTGTTTATTTTACATTGTAGTCTATGTACCCTTACAAATCATTTACCCAACTTCAATACAGAATGCCAGGAATGAGATATCACAATACTCTGCACTGTAGATACACTGCACGGTACTGTGTTTGGACCATACACTTAACATCCGTAACTCTCAACTGTCCAGATTTTCACAGAATGCCCAGATGTGTTTCTTGTCAAATACGTGGCTTTCTACCATATCACTGGAATGATTTCAGGACTGATGTGACTCAATATTACATACATTTGAGTTTCAGACTTCAAATCTTTCAGAACATGTTTCTTAACACAACCCCCTGGTTATTCTAGCACATTTCTATAGGGAAAATATGTAAAATATGTCCCTATTTCTGGGTCATTGTCCCCCGTTATGTTGACCTTTGTACAGATGCCTTGCACTTAGAGATTGAGAGCTATCTGTGAAGCCCTGGTGATCACTGTGGCATTCCGCACAAAACTGCAGAGAGTCAGTGCTCTGATTTAAACAAGACTGCTCTCCATGTTCACTTACATCGTTTCCTGGTTGGTAATACTGTTGCCAACCATGAAACCTTGCTTATTTACATTTAAACGTGGTGCGCGCAATGAATATGCAATGAGCGCTGCTGCTTACCGCGCATCACTGTGCACACATGTAAACTTCATGTAGGCTTCGCAGGACGCCTACATGGAGTTTATTGAATCTCCTGGAGATTGTCTTTCTTCAGAAATGTCCTAGCTCTCACTTCCTGCATTCACCTGCACAGGTAGTCCATTGTTTAAAAAATAACTAGCAGTTAAAACATAGATGCATCTGAACACACGTCATATCTAAAATATAGCCCCATTAAAATTAATACTTTGAAGAGTCTTCAACAGGGAAGATTTTGTAAAATAATGAACACAAGTCTGTATGTTTGATCATCAAGCCTAGGGTTTGCAGGCCTTCAAGAAGCTTAATTGGTACAATCCCTTGTCATAGACACATCAACATTGTCTTGAATTTAATTGATTACTGATATCTTTTGATCGTATGTGGAAGGGAATCTTATTCCATAATCTTGAAAGGCGATATGGTGTGGTGTCTTATCACTTTTTATGCTAATAATATGTAATTTTAATACTGTGTCCCCTTAGCTGGTGACAGGTTCTACAGTATTGCACTCCAGAACAGATTCTCACATAGAACTGGATCAAGCATTACAGCACCAGGCCTGCTCTGCCAGGCCTAACTTTGACTTTGCCATTAAGAGCAAAAGGCTGCCCCAGCCAGCTGGAAACATGTGCTTCCACTCAGCAAAAATGAAAGTGGCTACACTCATTTCAGAAACTCCATACAAGAGTACCTGTTCAGCACCTAAGACCTCCAGTATTGCAAAGACATAGGCTAATCCCAAAGCTAATGCAACTCTCAACCACACAATGCCATAGTCAGTCTTTAACTCTGTACATATGCAATTACATGACAGTAGATGCTTCATATTACAGATTTTATGCAATATTTGATATTTACTGTACATCTTCAATATAACCATTAAATACCAGGCCTTCTGCTTTAATTGTCATTGTAACTGTACTGTAAAACCTATGCTTATTTCTGCAGCAGCTGTGGAAACTATGTTTGATAAGTAGCTGTATGACTTTTCATCTGCCAGTCATGGAAACATAAAATATTAGTAGCTGCCTTGTGCCCAGCTGAAAAAGTCTTTGATCCAGGCCAAGTACCTAATTAACACATGAAATAAATAAACAAAATTACAGGCCCAGCAGAGGTCACCTTATAGTAACCCAAAGTGAGCAGAATGTAATAACATTCCCTGGAGCCCTTGTAAAATTATCAAAATTTCCAACAATATTAAATTTTCTAGCAATGTTTGCTTGAAGGTTACAAAATCTGGCACTAAATTCAATACTGGGTCAGATCACTAAGGCATAAAGTGGTATAGTGGCCTCTGTGAAGTGATTAGACATGTCACAAGGTTACAGAATATGCTTTATTGACTTTATATGCATAAAAGTCGAGGTGACAATTGTCTGCCATTGTTCCTAGATCTTCAATGAAGGTGTCCTTTTTTTTTTTTACAATTTGACCTTTTACTTCTTAATTGTAATTTATGTCCTTTATGCCAAGTCCCATGATTCTAAATTTACTAATATTACTAGATTAGGTGCATGTTTGTGTAGACCATCTTGAAGAACTTCAGCATTATTTATTGAACTATTTAAGTTACTCATTCCTGAGCACACTTTACCAATAATCCATTTCCCACTTTTAAATATGAAAAAAATAATTCAGAAAGAAATTGTGTTCATATAAAGCCCTATGGAACAATACTGCGGATCTTGAGATGGGCAACTGCCTTGGGTGCAAGCACTTATAGCATTTGGCACTTTAATGTAAGTGCTAATAAGCTTGTGATGTCCACCTGGAATACTACTGCCTGTGGCATAAATACATTTAAGCAGCTAAAATTGGGCATTGCAAACAGAGCTGCAAAAATAACAAGGATATTCGAGTGTTTTAAGAACTTTATGAAATAACTCCATTCTACAGTTTAACAAATCCTTTTGTTACATTTTATCTACTGAAGCTGTTGGAAGGTACTTTTTTTGGTCCTCAACTTGTTTTCAGTTTTTTTGGGGGGTTTACACTGAGAATAGAAGCTTTTTCTTTCTTTTTCTTTTGATGTAAGGTTGGGGAGGTCAGCAAACTGGGAATTACCCAGTGGGATTAACTACAGATTTGTAATACTGCTAGACAACATCAAGACAGTGAGGTAACCCTTCACCCTGACCTTTGAACCCTGTTGCTTAACATGTATTTTACAGATGAAATTACATATAGATTGCCATTTAATGCTTTTAATTTATCAATGTTTCCGTTATGTGGAAGAGTGTTAAAAGCGTTAACAAGCTCGTTCTCACCAATATGAACTGTCGGTTATTTTTAAATGCTGTCATTAACCTCTTAAAATAATAGACAGGATACAAATGGAAGGATCTATGCTTATCACACCTATACTATTCCATATTTAATGGAAGTTGATACCCTAATGAGTTTGCACAAGCTCTTGTATTGCTTTCTTCATGATTTTATAGGTTCCCTGAATCCCTGGTCATTATCAGTCTCCTATGATAAAAAAACCCTATTGATAAATTATATAACATCAGAACAAAAATACTAAATGCTTATAATAAATCACATTCCGCTCATGTTAATGGATAAGTTAAGCCAGGTAGCAAAGATCTTAAGAGAGGCATTAGGAAAACTGAAACCAAATATGAACAAAAAAGCCTTTAAAACCAACTGGAACTGTAAATCTCTCCTTGACTAGGTCAGCAAGTTAAAAAATAAAATGTAACACTGTTTTGAGCTTATACACAGCAATAATACTCATTCAAACAATAAGGAAATAGTTTATATGCTGAATAACAAATTCAATATCAGGCTTACTCCGCTGACAGATGTAACTGTTCTACAGACTCCACAGCCCCAGATACCCTTATAATCACTATGGAATGAGTTCTCTCAGCATCTCAAAAACTAAGAACACTACATTCATTGGACCTTCATGATATATCAGTTGCCTGATTATTACTGTCAAGTATAGCCTATATGAAGCCCTACTAAACTTTTTTAATCTAAGCCTCTCCAACAGTTATGTTTCTAAATCCTGGAAACAGCCATCATAATACCTTTATATGAGAGTGCACTGACTACAGACCCATCAGCTTCACTACCCTCAAATACAAACCTGTGTGACATATCATGTCTAACTTTATAAATATAGAAGTTGAGCTTCTCTTATCCCTGGGTCCACATCAGCTTGACTTTGACAAAGGCAGGTCTTGCCTCCTTAATGTTATCAACTTCTTTAAAAAAAGTCAGTGAAGCGTTAAGTAGTTGCTGTATGGTACATACTGTTATCTTGACTTTGATGAGAACTTTGATACTATTGTCCATGCACATACCACTCAACTGTACAGATTTTTGCAGAATGTATAGATTTTTTCTCACATTCTTGGTCCATTTTTCATAAAATTGTGTTTTTCTGGCAAATTAGTGGCAAATCATTAAAGACTGAAGTTATAAAATAATGACAGACATTTGAGTTTCAGAATTCATTCCCTTTAGAAAATTCCTGCTAATATAAAACCTGTTATTCTATCAACTTTTTAAGTTTGTAAGAGCAATATTTAAAAATTGTCCCTACCTTGGGGCCTTTCTCCCACTTTTATTAATGGCTTTCTCCAGATTTCTTGCACTAAAAGGTTAAAAGGTATGTCCATGCAGGTATTAGAAACAAACTTGATTACCTGAATATAAATTCAAATGTTGTATGCTGATAGCTAACTGATTGGCTGACAGTGCCCATGTAGTTAGAGTGGCAAGTGCCACTTCTGAAAGTGTAAATATTACTAGTAGTATCACATAAAGCTCGATGTCAGACATCCTCTCTTTAGCATTTACTTCTTGGATATTGAAGTCAATACTCTTACCCTGGGATTATCAAAGTTTGCAGACAACTGCAAAAAGTGTGCTATTGTTCACTCATCCACTAATACACAGTTGGACCTGTCAGGGTTAAATTAGGTCAAAAATAGGTGCAATTATAATGCGCTTAAAAATTTCAACAAACGTCACATGGTTCATTTGGGAAGCAAACGTTTCTGCTTCTTACCACATATATTAATGCCACCCTTCAAATGGTCACTGTCATTACTGATCTGGGCACCTTTACTAATAACTGCTTATTGTTTGATCACTGTGTCTCCAAGTAGTTAGAGCATCCTTTGATGTGAGCCAATTAATGACCAAGGACATTTGTTATAGATTCAAAAAAGTGTTACTTCCCCTGTACTCATCTGTTGTCAGACCTGTCATTAAACATAATGTCCCCTATGCTATGTACATCTCAAAACATGTCACTGGGCTTGACATATTTCACTGATTCTTAACTGAAAAGACCTGTAGTTATCCTGACAGACAGGTAACCCTCTCCCTGTACTCTGTCTCTTAAGGGCTTCTCAGAGGTGATCCATATCTACCCTTTTGGCCATGAAAGACCTGACCATTCTTAACCTCCTATACCTTCATAGAACTAATGGTTCCACTAATGCCCACATAAAGGGCCCTAATCCTCATCTAAAAATTAATAATACACGGTAATATAAACCATTCATATAATAACACATTATTTGCCTTTGGAACAAACATCTACTACATACTAAACACAGTATTATCCTGGTCACCACCAAGGTAAATCTATAATATTAGATCAGTAACAACAAATTTTCCTCAAGTCTATCAAACATCTAAGCCAACAATATACCCTCTTTGAGACTGTAAAAAAACATCTAAATATGTGTTCATTAGCTAGCCTCACAATGGTATAAAAATGATTGCCTAGAATTATCCTGTAAATGCACAAAATAAGAATTGCCAAATTAGTTTTATTTGTTCTAATGGTGAGGTCACTGAACAGATGCTGTAAGGAGGTTTCTTCTTATTAGCAAAGTTATGTGGTCTTTATATATATAAAGAAGTCTGGATTGGGGGGGGTGCAGGGGGTCTCATACTCCAACAAAACTGCTGCTTTTCTGTTGATTTATTTTGGTTAATAATGTACAGCTCAGACTAGTTGTTTTTGAAGTAAGCTGTTTCCACTCTTGATTCTGTTATTAGCCAAGTCCTTATTTTACATTGAGTACTGGTCAGATGGGTTTAAATTTGTTCAAGGGCGATATCACATCTGCCTTGTGAATTGGTGCCATTATAGCCTCTCACTAGAGATCAGGGGAAGGATAACATACAACATATTTGTTTAATATGTGTTTTAGTTTTATTTTCCTTGGTTCTTGTAGCAAAAAGAAAAAATAGGTATATTGTCCGGTTCATTGGTACTTGAGTTTTCATTTTGCTTGTGCCAGCGGTTATCAGTCCTGTAGCTACATAAATGATATGTCCCCCTTGTCTCCATAACACTCTTACACATTTTTTTGCATATCCTATGGTATTTGCACATTTTTTTCTACAATCACATTTATTATACCCTGTGACATTATGATCCCTCTATCATTTATCAATAGCATATTATAATCACGTTTACTTATGAATTTCCTGATGTAGCTAAACAGTAGATTAGAATTGGTTTCCAATATTTGAGACAAGCAGACTAAGCTGAGTTCATAGCCAGATCTAGATGACTCTACATACTTGTTTTTGCTTGAGATGTTGGTTAACTGTAGACTCATACTGTGTATGTACTTGAACAGTGTTCAGTTTTAAGATGGAGTAAGCATTAAGTATAACTTAGGAAAGACAGCTGTTTTAAAGAATATACCTAAATAAATTAAGTACTGTAACTTATAATAAAATGACAATGCTTATTTTAAAGGTATTTAAATTATATTTAATAGGGGATAGTGTGCCCCTGTAAATTTATTTTGTTATGTAATGTGTATTTCACGGTGACTAATAAATGAAGCTCTGATTATCTCCCAATTGTCACGCCATCCCCTCTAATAAGCAGCTATTCTGTAAAATGGCAGAGATAGAGTTAAAAATGTTTATAAGATAATTAAATGACTACTCTTGACATGGTTATCTGAGTTACCTGTGACACTTTCTAGTTTATAATTGCATTTTCTGAATGGACCGTGTCAGACCAGTACATTTTATATTCAAGAAGTATCTACAACACCATTGTATAATGGCTGTAATATTAGGTAAAATTCATAGACCATCCAAAACAGATAATACTGCATAATATTACATGCTAGAATGAAACTGATGCTGTTGTACAAACACAATTCCCCAAAATTATATCTAATCTACAGACTTAGCCTATCCCTGGATATAGACACTCCACTGTATTTCAACTGATTTGCCTTCATATGATTACTGAAGGGTTATCTTGCTTAGCACTGCACTAATGACATGGCTGTGTTTATTGACAAGTGTTACTGACACTGAGACAAGTAAATGACTGCTGCTAAAGGCAGTTTGGTCACTATTGTGATCTTTCTCTTCCTTGCTGAGACAATGTGACTTGCAAGCATTTGCATAGCATCAAGAAAGACACAACTGTCACTTCTAAATACCAGTATTATAAGATAAGAGGTAGATAGTTCTCTTTCCCAATCCCCCACCCAACTGCCCCATTTCAGGAATGGGTGTTTTTCTGCTTGGTGTTTTAGCTTAACTCTAGCTCAAAATGCTATTCTTTCACCTCAATAATCATTGGAAATAACAACACAACTGCACATACAATGAATTTCACAGGGGTGCAATTGAATCAAAATATGATACTTTTGTGTATATCACAGCATTACAACATGTGGCTGAAACAAGACTTATGTGCTCATGTAATCAGTATGAACTTATATTGATGTCTTCCACGGAACATGTAATGATGGTAGGTAGTCACATGTACACCTGTGCCATACTGTAAGTGTCAGTGTGATGGTTGAAAGAGAACTGTGCAGAATGTTAATCTGTTCCACTACAACACATCTTAATAAGCCAACAATATACATAAACATTTATCATACCATGTCAACAGTTCTCAGGAAGCATATTAATAAAGCTGTTATAGAAGAACCGTGTAATGAAATAGCAGCAGTAGCCCTCAATACATTAACTAACATAACAGATTGTAATGCTCTCTTGTAGGCATACTGTACATCCACAGCACAACATAGCACATGTCAATGACAGCAACAATGACATGTCAAATGTTCATAGGTCATAGGGCAATATGAAGCTAACAGCCAATAACACATAAAATCCTAGACATTATTATACCATTTAAAACAAACTCACTATATGTATATGATGGAATATAGTAGGACTATGTGCATGTGTGTGTATTTGTTGGATTGTATTGCATACTGCCACTGTCACTGTCCATGTGGAATATCTGCACCACACAATGACAGACTTAGCAATCACACATGCAGCGATTTGGAGATGGCTTGCAGAGGCTCATGGAAGGACTCTGCTTCATGAAGTGTGTATGTATATTTGACATGAGGGCTTCTCCTCTCCTCTGCAGGAAGATGTCATGTAGCCAAAGGAAAAAAAGAGGATGGTTGATGCATGGGGCTATGTTAAAGGTTCACCTAAGTGGCAGTGAAATGAAAAGTAATTCAAAAGATCATACAATGACCATAATGTACCACCAACCACAAACACAGCAGTAGAGTATGTCAGATATGAACATTACACCTGTGTAGGTATAGAAGATGAATGCTGTGCAATGCAACACTAGCACTACTACATATGCCTGACTTTAACACTGTCAAGTTGCACTTTATGGAGTATGACAGTATCATTGTACACTGAGAATAACATGCTGGGAGAAGTGTCTGACATGGGTGTAAGTCAAAATAACAAAAATGTAACTCTTGAAATGCAGGACACTGTATAAATTATGAAATTTGTTAGGATACATTGATTCTGAAGAAGTTGAATTACATGTTTTGTGTATCGTTTTGTTTTATTTTTAGCCTGTGGGCTTTTGTAATAAATATACCTTGTTTGCAGACAGCCTTTATTGTACCGAACACAGTGTCCTGCATTTCATGGGTATAAGTCACATCTCTGTATAAAAGTGTCTCAAAAGGGTTATTTGGATGCATACACATTCAAGCTACCTGCTGTCAAATTAGAAGCCCTATATATCTATGTAAAGAAGCCTGAGAACACAGTACTTAATGATTACTGCCACATCAAAGGTCTGTCATGAATACTGTCAGAGTTCATGTAATATAGTATGACATCATCAGGGTATGTTCTCAGGAGTGTCTTTCATGACTGTGAACTCACATGCCATTCTAAAATTATCACCATACTGATTATTGAATGCACACACACAAAAAATGATGATATTAGGAGTGTCTCACATCCTGTTCTAAAATGGTCTCTTGAATGTGAACCAACTGAACACCAACACATACACACACACACACACACACACACACACACACACACACACACACACACACACACACACACACACACCAGTTGAACAAAGTGAGATTAGAACTCTTATCTAATTATCTACAGAGCACAGTGTTTAATGCAAGTGCCACAGTAAAAGTCTGGCTTTTATATTGTCAGACAACACTTTATTACTGATGATATCAACAGTGTCTTTTGAGAAGAAGACAGTAGCAGGAGTGTCTCATATGCTGTTCTAAAATGGTCTCTTGAATGTGAACACAAACACACCAGTTCATCACAGTGAGAGCAGAACCCCTACTTGACTATCTTCAGAGCACAACACTTGCTGCATGTCCCACAGCATAAGCCTGGCTTTTATAGTGTCAGACAACACTTAATAACTGATGACATTAGCTGTATATGTTTGTTAGAAGATGTTGGGAGGCCTAAGTGATGTTTAGACAAGTACAACTGTCAATTTATTTGTTGTTCCATGGAAATGGATTGCTGAGAGTAGGATACAGACTCATGCTATTCAGATTACACACAAACACACACAGACACACACACACACACACACACACACACACACACACACACACACACACACACACACGCACCAGTTGACAGCAGTGAGATTAGAACTCCTACATAATTAGTTACGACAGCTAGAGAATTCAGTACTTAACAAAAGTGCCACAGTACAAGTCTGACTTTAATATTGCTGCTGGATAGTTTATAATGGACAACATCATCACTGGATGCTTGAGAGATGATGTTGGGAGGCCAGTATGAAACTGATGTGTAGGCATGTATGAATGTCAAAATATCTGTACTCCATGGGACTGGATTGCTGACAGGACACACACTTACACTCTCCTGACTACACACACACACACACACACACACACACACACACACACACACACACACACACACACACACACACACACACACACACACACACACACACACACACACGTTGACTACAGCGAGATTAGAACCCCTACCTAACTAGGCAGGCTAGCTAGAAAACTCAGTACTTAATGAAAGCCTCACAGCACAAGTCTGACTTTTACACTGTTACTGGACAGTTTATAGTGGATGACATCCTAATTGGATGTTTAAGGGAAGATGCTGGGAGAACTGTGTGAAACTTATGTGTAGGCATGCATGAATGTCAGAATATCTGAACAACATGGGAATGGATTGATGACAGTAGGATGCACACACACACACACACACACACACACACACACACACACACACACACACACACACACACACACACACACACTGGTTGACTGCAGTGAGATTGAACCCCTACTTAACTAGGTACCCCAGCTACAGAACTTGGTACATAACATAGGTGCCACAGCACAAGTCTTACTTTTACACTGCTGCTGGAGAATTTATAGAGGATACTCATTGGATGTTTGAGAGAAGATGTTGGTAAGCCTGCATGAAATTGCTGGGTAGCCATGTACAACTGTCAAGACATTAGTTCTGCATGTGCCTGGATTGATAATAGTAGGATACAGATTGATGTCCCTCTGACTATGCACATACACCTACACATACATAGAGACACACACAGAATGTGGCTCCTGTGGTAATTTAGCACACATTTAAGTATTTTGTTCCCATCTTCAAAACACATTAGCTAATGACTGTAACACCCCTGAAGAATGTTTTTGCCTTATCATAGTGGTCTATATATGATGCCATCATCATTATATGATGTGGGTGACATATTCCTGTTATGACAGTGGTTTACAAGGTGTGGATTTTACATTTCCTGTTCTGTTTCTAATGTGGAGGTATACTTTAAAAGGCAGGTTCTGAAACTAGATGCAAAAAGCTGTCAGGAATACATGTAGCAGAAATATGACATATGCAGCTGTTTCTCAGTAAGGTTACATTACATACTTATCATCACACACATTTTTTGTGATCAGCATGGATGCAACTGTATATGTGTAGTGTTCATATTTGTGAAGAACTGTTGTCCACATTAATACATGGTTAAGACAACCTGCATGTTTATTGTCAGTATAAAGGTTTAGACTAAGTAACCATGGAGTTGTGCTACTTATTCCAGTAGTGTAGCTGACATTTGTTGACATTAGCTTTGTAATAATTGTACATGGAGCTTTTCTCCCTGGGCCTCCATTGAAAATGGGCTTATTTTGACCCAATGGACTTTCCTGGTTAACAAACTGCAAATAAATAAACAAATAAATTTGGGAACTAGCACTGACATACCAATTTTCAAGTGCATGGGTGCAGGGCAGGGCAGACATGACTCAGTGTAAATATGTGTTCATTCATTAAAAAGTGTTAGTGCACCACCAAGCAGTTGGGTTGCATGATCGATGGCAACGTGTTTGCACATAGAAGATACACATTTAATGACTACTAATTGAACTTAGGAAGTATCTATCTATATTGCCTATAGTAGAAATAGCAGATACTACGGTGTTCATAAGTAGTTCATATCAGAAATGTGTCATAAATTTTAGGACATTAAAATAGTATTTCTATAGCTTTCCCCATTTGCACAGAGTTAAGCAAGGAGAAAACATGGGTCTCTGCTTCATTGAGAAAATTATGAAAGTTCTATTGGTTTGCTTTCCTCCATGCAAACACGCTAAGTGGAGTGACACTGCAGTCAGCACTTTGGACAGTACTGAGTGGAAGAAAAACATTTGCTACCTAGCTGCCTCTGTGGCAGCAGGTGTAACAGCAGTCCACTCTTATTTTGAGCATATATGATACAGGGTTTGACTCCAGCTCAGTCTAATGTTTTAAGCACGTATTCATGATGCAATTAAATTATTACATGTGATCATTTTTGCACATGTGAGAAGGCCTGACTACAATGAGGTACTGTATGAAAGAAAACACTACTCAATTGATTTATGTCAACAGTACCCATATGGTTTTGCATAGTTACACATGCAGTAGTCTAAATAAATTTATATGAAATTTTTAATATGAGTCCCTTTATTCTTCTTTAACTGTGTGCTTCCTTAGTGCAGTGGATTTAATCAGCACTGTGTGGAGGTAATTGCATCATGCCATAGGACATGAAGAGCCATTCACCATCACTCAGTATTGGTGATGATGCCAAACTCCATGCAAATGCAGAGGACAAAAAATGAAGGGTTTCATTGGGGATTTATTATTTATGTGTGCAGTGTGAGATTCTATTTCTTGACCAGATTAAAGGTGTTAAAATGGAGTAGATAGGAAAGTGGTGAAATGAGGGGCAAGCAGGGGAAGAACAAAGGGAAAGCAATATAGGATTGTGTATGACGGAATTAAGAAAGAACCATAGTCATCCACTTCTTCAGCAGTGTAAAATGAACATGGATAGGATAATGGATGAATTTGGATTGTCACTTCAACAAAGACTGGTGACAACAATGCAGTCATGTTGCATAGCCAGTTGGACCAAATCAAGTGCGTTGAGAAGACACATTGAAGTAGAGAGCTATGTATGAGACAATATTTTCTTGGGGGGGGAAGGTGCCCATTTTTGTGTTTTTAGTTTAGTCAGAAAGGAATGTTGGGAAAGGGATGTAGGTATGTCAGGGTCAGGTAAGGGTAGGTGAGAAAGTGTTACAGACAAACAGGACAAACAAGACAAGAGACATGGATGATGATGGGCACAGCTTGGGAGACACCATGACTGGTGATAGGGAGGGGACATCAGATGCCCATGCCCATCAAGCATGGAGACAGTGAGAATCTAGTCCTCACTCTCAGAACTATCTTCACTGTCCTCTTCCTGATCTTGATGTTGGCAAGAATCTTCTCCATCTGGCTGAGGTATGCACCAATGGTACTTTCCACAACCTCATGCACCATACCTGGGATCTCCTGGAAGATGACAAAATCACCACTTCTACCACTACTCTCAATGGGTACCAGTGCACCAGCTACAGGGGTAATCCTACCTGATGTGAAGGGCCCATGTAGTGCAGGGGCAGCAGAGGCAGTACTGCTAGGTTGTGTTGCAGATGTGCTGGGTGTCAATGTGGCAGCCATTGGATGGGTGGCATACCTCCCTGTACTGGAAATCATTTGTCAGTTATCAGAAATTGATAACATCAGAAAGCTGTGACCACACATATAAAAATAAAAAAGAAAGATAAGGGATGGGGTAAGAGAGAAAAAAAACAAAAATAATTAGATCCATCATTTATGTCACATACAGTAAATTAGTACAATATAAATATTAATTTACTTTTACATTGACTATACTTTTTAACAACTACAAACTATGACTGATAATTTTTCCAGGTAATCCTTGCAATATGCATATATATTGCACATATGCTTTAGCAAATAATATAAATTAAGCTAACAGCATGGCATGTATGCCAATTTTGGTGAATTATTATGCAATATTTTTTAATTATTTTACAATACATTTGTTACCTGTATGATATGAGCCCCTGTCATCTGACTGCACAATTACAACTGACTCCTATAGTTGGCTTCAGCTACAAACTGAACATGCATGCTTGTTAAGATATGCATGCGTAATTTGCTGCTAATGTATAGAAGAGCTATACTTTTGATAAAATAATATTAATTTGTGCATACATATCCCTTGCTTCTCTAAATCTTTTCAAATGCTCAGCCTGAGCATCCCTGTTTGCTGCAATTTTCCATGTGGCTGTAAAAAGACAAAGGGGAGAAAAAGAGAAGAGCATTATGTATAACAGTCTTGGCTATATCCAACTTTCGATGTAATTTAAAGTATCTTTATCCATGTACTTACACAACCGTGAGATGTCAGCAGTCCAAAACTCATCCAGTCACTGGCTGAGTTGTGCCTGGCTGCTTACACTTTTTCAGGTCATTGTAGTGGTGACTGCATTGTTCTTGAGAGTATGGAATGCCAATCACACTGGAAACAGCCTTGTCCAGATGATTTCAACCCTCTGATTTGTACTGAGACTTTGTATAGCCCCCCCCACAATAGCCTAATGCTGTGGTGTTTTACAAGGAGTCCAATGAATATTCTAGACTCCTCTACACCCCATCTTTGAGCCCAAAATTTAGTACCTTCCCTTCTAGCTCCTGCCATGTCCATACAGGTCAAATGGCAATAGTTAGAGTGTTTTCCCACCAATTTGTGTTATCGCATTCAAGGCTAGTGAACAAACCCGAACAATGATGCTAACCTCATTTGCCCAATGTTAAGCAGAGCACAACACTGCTAAACAAAGAGGCAGCCAGTTTATGAAATAGGAAAGGTAATGTGACAGTTGGCATTAATTTTTAGTTTAGATGCTGCTGAACCTGTTAGTTGATTTAACTTTGCAGACATGTATTGGGGGTATACATTTTATGACCTGACACATTTTTGTGCGTTTTTTTCATACTGATAAAAGTAATTTGTACAGTGTAGGATTCAAACCTATATAAAATAGATTAAACATAGTATTTTACATAGGTGTTTTTTTCATCTTTGCCACAGATGAAGTGCTTGTCAAACATGCTCATCAATTATATAGACAGATGAAAGAGTGAGTTGATAACTACGTATGTCTATGACCTGACCAGGTCCTGAGTTGTACATTCATGTGTATCTGACTATCATTGAATTATAAAATCCATCCCATGGCAGAAAAGACAATTTTAAGTACAGAAACGTAATTGTTAGTATACCCTCAGTCACATACAAAATTCTTATGAGCTCCAGTTATTATTTATAATTATCTTTATATTGTTCTTTACTTTTTAAAATTGACTGGACAAGCAGGAATAAAATTTGGATTGTGCTAGATTAGAACCCAGGCTCATCTGTATTGTGGACATTAAGTAACATTAGTTGCCACAGAGAAGGCTGAGCAATAGGTGTATTTTTATAGACATTACTATGCGGAGTGCTCAGTGCAGCTGAGACTTTGTTTGTCAGACCTGCTTATTAGTTACACATATGCATTAAAGAGTTAAGTGTCTAACCATGTATGTGTGTAACTTGAAAGTTCAAAAACTAAATGTTTAATTGTAGAACCATTATTCTACTGATACCCACAGTTACACATTTAATAAATATGATACCCTGTGTATGGTCAATGCACCTGCTATACATAGTTATTTATATGTGCAACAATATATACTTTTTGAAATTGAAATTGACAAGTGTCTGCCTATTGTCTGCAGGTGTTCTGGACCTGCAGGTGTTGTGGAAGTTTGCTGGCCATCGTGCAATGCTGCTTAGCATGTTTGGGCAATAGAAGGCAAAAGATGTAACAATGTATCTTTTATGAAATTGATAATGTCTGCTTGTTGTCTGGGCCATTAAACCATGTTTGTGTGGAGGTAAGCAATGTGCAAACAAGATTAATAAAGCTTAATATGTATTAAGATTGTAAAAAGTGTATTATTTTTCATCACTAAAAGATGTATGTAGTACTTGAACCTTGCTCTGCATATACTATGTGCTGTGTAATTCATCATATTTAACAATGTGGTACACACACACTTGATTCACAGTTTTAATTTATACTGTCTTTATCATATAAGCAACTTCCATAAATTTTAATTTATTTCGCCGTTTCACCATATTTGATCTATGCCACACATCATGCAAATATTAATATTTTAAAAAAGGAAACATAAACAACATTGCAAAATATTTTTAACACAACTTACAGAATTTTACACAACTCTGCAAATGAATTGTCAGACTAATGAACATACAAAACACAGTAAAGATGTCTTATCTCTCTTTGCTACAGAAACAGCTTTGATATGGGAATGAAAATCATTGTTCATACAAGCAACTCCCATGTCCACCACAGTATTATAAAGACATAAAAAACTTGAACACTCTCAATTGTTTGTACATGTATTGCTTACATATTTAGTGCAATGAATTATCACACAACCATTTATGAGTATTGTTTGCACCAGTGCAGCTCGGTCTTCTCTTGGTATTATGCTAATTTTTCTCTTAACTGTGCTGTACTCCCACACATGCATTCTATACTGCATTTTGATAATTGTCTCTAAAATGTATGAGAATATTACATGACAGTAAAATACACTTTTCATTAAAGGAAGGATAGTTTGGCTATTAATAAACAAAAACTGAGAAATGTGTAATGATCATTTCCATTTAAAAGCTTGCTACAATTACTTCTACACTTTGTAAGTATATCCTGAGTGACACATCCACTGCAGGTAAGGGAGTCTGAATTACTGTTGTGCCTTCCTTCTCCCTACCAGTAATCATTCATAGTTGAAATCCATTAGCAGCACTGAGGTAGTTCCTACACTATGTTTACATCTGATACACAAAGTGAAAAGTTTGGGACTCAGCAATTTGAATGAGTCCACACCTCATTTGCATCTTCACCATTCTCAGAGGCCTGAATCTACACTATAAGAAGGTAACAATGTAGCTAGGGAACTTGAAGGTGAGGGGACTTGTGTAATTGGAGAACACAAAGGATTAATATTCCTTTTGATTTATCTGCACAGAAGGCTTTTGATGTTGCTAAGATATATTATTGTATTTTCAAATGCATGCTAGATTTGTTAACATGTTACATAGAAAACTTATATATATATATATATATATATATATATATATATATATATATATATACACACACACACACACACACATATGCATTAGAAAATTAAACTTTTATCTGTAGACACGTCTTATAGTTTACTCCTGGCATAGGCATTTTGGCAGATATTAAGTCTAACAGATAGACAGCCTTATTAACTGTTATCACTCACAAGTGTTATTGTTAAAAGTGGTTATCTTATAGTCTTCTATCTTATTTCATAGAAATGCAAAGTATGGTATATTGTCAATGACACTGGGGTGTGATAGAAACTGTATAAAGTTAAATATACTTTCCCCAATGCAATTAAATGTATGCTTCAATACAAAGCATGTATGTTTTTTATTAATACAAGGTTTTGACTGGTAAAGCTAGGGTTAACTTGATACAAGAATTTGAAATAAATGCTTCTTTGTAATAGCAGAAACTGCAAGGCTGAGCCACAAAAGACAACCTGCTTAAGTAAGCCTAAAAGCAGTTAAGAATTGATAAGTAATAATAGCTACGTGCCTGACACCTGCGAAAATAATTTCTAAAACATGCTTAGTTAGCTTTACTGTAAATTGTTTTTGTGGGCTACACATAACTGTAAATGGCATCCTGTTATTATAATAATAACATTTGGAACATACAAAGAAGGAAGTTGATCAACAGGGACTTTTTGTAAAGTCTTCAGATACAGCAAGAAAGAAAATAACCAAAAAAGGACATGGAACAGAAAGAAAAAAAACAAAGAAGGACATGGAACAGAAATCAGTCATGCACCCCACAAGGACATTGGAAAACTACATCTGTTGATTTGAAAAGATATATAAACTGGACATTGTTTTCTCTACTTCAGCGATGTCTTAATCAAGGGTGCATTGATTTTAAAATACTCGGTTCATGTGAAAGAGAAACTGTATTCTAGCCATGTTATAATAGAATTGAAGTAACTCTGACAGTGTTAACAGCTTGGCAAGACATTTGTTTGAATACAATAAACAATAACGGATACAGCAGTACGTTGTCAGTCTGGTCATGCACTGATACAATAAATAATAACGGATACAGCAGTATGTTGTAAGTCTGGGCATGCACTGATACAATAAATAATAACAGATACAGCAGTACATTGGCAGTCTGGTCACGCACTGATACAATAAACAATAAGGGATGCAGCAGTACGTTGTCAGTCTGGTCACACACTGATACAATAAATAATAATGGATACAGCAATACTTTGTCAGTTTGGTCACGCACTGATACAATAAATAATGGATACAGCAGTACGTTGTCAGTCTGGTCATGCACTGATACAATAAATAATAATGGATACAGCAGTATGTTGTCAGTCTAGTCACGCACTGATACAATAAATAATAATGGATACAGCAGTACATTGTCAGTCTGGTCACGCACTGATACAATAAATAATAATGGATACAGCAGTACATTGTCAGTCTGGTCAAGCACTGATACAATAAATAATAATGGATACAGCAGTACATTGTCAGTCTGGTCACGCACTGATACAATAAATAATAACGGATACAGCAGTACATTGTCAGTCTGGTCACGCACTGATACAATAAAAAATAACGGATACAGCAGTAAATTGTCAGTCTGGTCACACACTGATACAATAAATAATAATAGATACAGCAGTGCATTGTCAGTCTGGTCACGCACTGATAAATA